>NC_089838.1:23454356-23644356 GCF_035609145.1 Eleutherodactylus coqui
TGGAAGGCGGAAAGACAAGGTCAGTTTTAGAGAGGTTTAGTTTGAGAAAAAGGGAGGACATAGTATTAGAGACAGCGGACAGACAGTCAATGATATTTTGGAGGAATGGTTCAGAGATCTCACGAGAGGAGGTGTATAGTTGGGTGCCGTCAGCGTAGAGATGGTATTGGAGGCTGAATTTGTGGATGGTTTGTCCAATTGGGGCAGTATAGATAGAGAAGAGAAAGGGACCAAGGACCGAGCCCTGGGGTACCCCAACAGCGAGAGAAAGTGAAGAGGACATAGAGCCAGCAAAGGAAACACCGAGAGCAGTCAGAGAGGTAAGAGGAGAACCAGGAGAGAGCGGTGTCCTTTAGAAATATAGATAAATAATGGAAAAAAGTCCCGTCCCATAATAGATGCAAACATATCCACCTTAAGTCCGGTAGTCCCACCTAAATGAATGAATGCTTGTGCTCATAATAGACCGCATAACATGCAGATAGCAATGGGCTTGAAACTAAAATCAGAGAGACTGAAGGCATTTTACAAAGCATTGTCTCAAGTAATGTTCTCTACAGGTGAAAACTAGTCTGGATAGGGGTCACGATGTCTCAATCACAGCCTGCACACGCGCCCTGCAGATGCAAGCAACAGCGCCTGTGTCACAAAGCGGCTTCAGACGGAGAACACCACATGCATGGATATAGTACAAGGACTGGCACATTGATGGAAGATCGGAACTCCATTCTACCTATCATGAAGCTCATGGAAAGAAGGGGGGACTATGCCCTTGTAGGTACAGGTAATCCGTTGCAATGCCTATGAAGGGTGAATATTAACTAACATTAGAGCATAGTATTTCTCCCAAAATGGGATAAGGAGAAATAACCTTGCCAACATCAACGCTGGTCTTTTTTCTTTTCTTTAAAACTTTTTTTGTTACAATTTTTTCATAAACAAATCAAAAACATATCAGCAATTTATATTACGACACAAGATATTTGCATGGTCATGTTACATTAGCATCTTGATCCTATGCACATACTCCCACTGGGAAAGTACAATCCCACAGGAGGGAATTCACTGGTTAGCTTACTCATATTGCTCAGTTGAATAAAGATTGATGCCCACAAGGTATATTTGTTGACGTGTGTGCTCAAGCTCCATTATTTACAAAGAAAGATGAATGTTTTATATATATACACACACACACATACATATCTATAGATAGATAGAAGATAGATAGATAGATAGATAGATAGAAGATAGATAGATAGATAGATAGATAGATATGAGAGAGAGATATGAGGTAGAAAATAGATAGATATGAGATAACTAGATAGATAGATATGAGAGAGAGAGATAGATAGATAGATAGATAAATAGATAGATAGATATGAGAGATAGATAGATAGACAGATAGATATGAGACAGATAGATAGATATGAGACAGATAGATAGATATGAGATAGATAGATAGATAGATAGATAGATAGATAGATAGATAGATAGATAGATATGAGAGATAGATAGATCTATCTATCTATCTACCTCATTATCTATCTATCTATCTATCTGAGGTAGATAGATAGATATTAGATAGGAGATAGATAGATAGATAGATATGAGAGAGAGAGAGAGAGAGAGAGAGATAAATAGATAGATAGATAGATAGATATGAGGTAGAAAATAGATAGATATGAGATAGATAGATAGATAGATAGATAGATAGATAGATAGATAGATAGATAGATAGAAGGTAGAAAATAGATAGATATGAGATAGAGAGAGAGAGAGATATGAGGTAGAAAATAGATAGATATGAGATAGATAGATAGATAGGAGATAGATTTGATATAGATAGATAGATATGCGGGAGAGAGATAGATATATAGATATGAGATAGATAGATAGATAGATAGATAGGAGATAGATAGATAGGAGATAGATAGATAGATATGCGGGAGAGACATAGATATATAGATATGGGGTAGATAGATATGCGAGAGATAGATAGATAGATAGATAGATAGATAGATAGATAGATAAATAGATAGATAGATATGCGGGAGAGAGATACATATATAGATATGGGGTAGATAGATATGCGAGAGATAGATAGATAGATAGATAGATAGATAGATAGATAGATAGATAGATGGTAGAAAATAGATAGATATGAGATAGATAGATAGGAGATAGATTTATTTGATATAGATAGATAGATAGATAGATAGATAGATAGATAGATAGATAGATAGATAGGCGGGAGAGAGATAGATATATAGATATGAGATAGATAGATAGATAGATAGGAGATAGATAGATAGGAGATAGATAGATAGATAGATAGATAGATAGATAGATAGGAGATAGATATGCGGGAGAGAGATACATATATAGATATGGGGTAGATAGATATGCGAGAGAAAGATAGATAGATAGATAGATAGATAGATAGATAGATAGATAGATAGATAGATAGATAGATAGATGGTAGAAAATAGATAGATATGAGATAGATAGATAGGAGATAGATTTATTTAATATAGATAGATAGATAGATAGATAGATAGATAGATAGATAGATAGATAGATAGATAGGAGATAGATAGATAGATAGATAGATAGATAGATAGATAGGAGATAGATATGCGGGAGAGAGATAGATATATAGATATGGGGTAGATAGATATCAGGAGATAGATAGATAGATATGAGATAGATAGATAGATAGAAGGTAGAAAATAGATAGATATGAGATAGATAGATAGATAGATAGATAGATAGATAGATAGATAGATAGATATGAGATAGATAGATAGATAGAAGGTAGAAAATAGATAGATATGAGATAGATAGGAGATAGATTTATTTGATATAGATAGATAGATAGATAGATAGGAGATAGATAGATAGATAGATAGGAGATAGATATGCGGGAGAGAGATAGATATATAGATATGGGGTAGATAGATATGCGAGAGATAGATAGATAGATAGATAGATAGATAGATAGATAGATAGATAGATAGATAGATAGATAGATAGATAGATATTGCAGTAACTTTAACTGTCAACCTAAATCAAATAGATAGCTATATAAAGGTGGATATGTATCACAAATGTGACTTTGTATCTCTTCTTTAGTCTTTCCTCTTATATTTTGCTCTATGCTATGTCATATCAGTATGTAAGATTTCTATTTATCGCTTAGATATTTCATTTTCTCATTTTCTATATATCTCAATAATACTGCTTTACGCTATTTTTAATTTTCCTAATCTATCCGCCCCTGCCTGAGTGTGGTACCAAGATGTGTTACTAAATAGATGCATGATCCATAATCATTTGGGTCCAGGTATCTTTTTATGAAAACCTGCCATTTTCTAAAAAGTTTTGATGCTGGGGATTCTGGGTGTTCTTCTGCCTCCAGTCTCTCCATTTTAAGAAGGTGTTTTAGTTGCTGCAATACATCTGTTATTATCGGGGGATTGGCTTGCAACCATTTTGCTAAGAGCCTCCTTTTGCCTATTATTAGGATAGTGTGTATCAGATTAGCATTTTTTATTTGACTATGGAGGGAATGGAATACCCATTGTATTGGTCCTGGTGGTATAGCAGATCCCCCTAGTTCATGCACCAGTGATTGGATTTCTGTCCAGAATGTTTTGATTTTAGGGCAATGCCAGATTCCATGTAAAACACCTGTTTTTGGTTGAGAGCATCGAGGGCACGCCTGTAGTCTATTTGGGCTCAACCGCTGGGCTTAAAAAAAAAAAAAAAAAAAAAAAAAAAAATATATATATATATAATTTTTTTTTATTTTTATTTTTTTTAAATACAAACAACTTTATTTAGATATTTACAAATATGGCTAAAGAGTCAGATTCCAGTAATGTGCATTATATGAATGGAGCAAAGGATAAGGTCTCATTAAGACCATCAAGGAGCCCAGTCTTGAGTCTATACATGCATTGGGTCTCATTTTGCAACAAAAGAGACTCAAATGTCGTCTCAAAAGGTTTTGTCTATTTTGGGTCAAAACAAAGCCTCCGATAAAACATTGCTCAGATAACCGCTTACTTTAAATCTCTGCCACAGATCACCAGAATCCTGTTTATAATCGAACAAAGAGGAACAATATCTCCTCATCCTCAGATACTGACCTTTCGGAATGCCTTGTGTGAAAGGGGAAGGGTGGTGGTGACTGTTCCAGGTCAGTAGACTGTTTCCCGAAGTGGGTTTTCGGAAAGTACTATTTTGTAACTGGCCTGACTCACTATGTCTAATCTGAATATGGAAAAATCTGAGTTCTTCAGTTTGAGATAAATCGAAGGTTCATGTTCATATTATGAAAAAAACTCAAACCATTTTACCGAGCCAGGACAAGTAACCATAATGTTGTCGATGTAAAGACCTCAGTACACACTGTTGGGCTGAAAAAGAGACCATTTCCAAAAACACACATCTCTTCCTAGCCCAGGAGCAAGTTGGCATAAGTGGGCGCCACTGGGCTGCCCATATCGGTGCCCTTGAGTTGGTGCAAGAAAGAGGAGTCAAAGAGGAGATAGTTATGAGTCAAAACAAACCAGATTAACCTCATCGCAAATTCATTGTGTTGTCCATAGAAAATGCTACGCCTCACCATCATGTAGAATGGAACTCTATAGGGCTTCAACATCAATATTACAAGAGGAGGACATCCTCCTCTAGAACCAAAATTAGGTCAGTGGTGTTACGCATAGAAGAAGGTACTGGGGGCAAAGTATTTGATCAAGATAAATCCCCAAATTTTGGGTTAAATTGTCCAGACCTGATACAACAGGATAGTACCAAGTGGAACATAAATTAATTGGTACTTTGCTGTTAGCTCCTGGTCATCCAGGCAGCTGATCTGCTACCCCTGACAGCTCTCCAGATTCCACTGGATCGCGGACTAAAAGACTATCGACACACAAAACCTGGACAACGGGTGCTGGTGGGACCCCTCACACCGGGGTTAACCCACCGTGCGCCGGAAAATTCACTTTCCTTACTGATGCACAAGGCAGTTTTCTAATTGGCTTATCTATATTTGATACTAAAGAGGATTTACACCCTTATGGACTTCAGGTAGTTCATAGTAAGTTGGTAGTCTGGGATGGAGAGGCGAAAGGAACTTGAACTCATTATAGTCCATAATATGTTGTGTTAAGGCTTTATCCAAAATTTCTTTTAGTTCCGTTTGATATTGGGTCATGGGATCTACAGTAAGATTCTCATAGCTATCCACATGTCTTAGGCACATGTCGCGATACTGATGGGAGTCTAAAATCGCAAGATTCACACCCTTGTACGGTGGTTTTATCACACTATTCCTATCCTTTCCAAGATCCACAAGGGCTTTTCTTCTCCCACTGGAAAGACTGAAATCACCCAAAGACATGGATGTTGCTAATTTTTCAAGTTCCCCAACCACCACTTTTACAAATAGGTCTACAACGTCAGCATCGACCAAAGTAAGCATTTTGATACTTTTGGGCGACACATACTAAAAGGGCCCCAGCCTGGAAATGATCGAACTCCTACTTGGTGGCCCCATCTCAACACAAGACTAAAGAATCCTCACCATTTTACCAGATGGATATCCTTTATCTATTCAAACAGCCTTAAATTGGTTATTATTAGGAATGAAGGAGAGACCTTTACCCAGAAGTGATATTTCTGACATTGGGATAAATTAATGATTTGAGTATCCATTTTTTGGCCTGAATCTGTTCTTCAACATCCTCAGAACTCCCCTCTAAAAAAAGAGGAAGAGGAAAAAGTGGCAGCTGAAGAAGCCCCAGACAATGTAATGGAGGAGGTAGGGGTGGGAGGGGACCTTGACCTTGTATATCTGTTCCTTGCTCTTTGACTTCTCCGGTTTCCCCTTTGTTGTATAACTTTTTTTATTAATTTGTTTTTGGAAGAAAGGGAATAAATATGACTTTTTTTTCAGCGGGTTGGTACAATTATGACAATACCAAAATTCTATGCTTTTTTTTAAGCTTTTTCCACTTTTGCATCATAATAACCCTTTTTTTATTTCTTGCACTGCTGTATTCAAAGTCCCATAATTCTTTTTATTTCTCCATTGACGGAGCTTTATGGGGGCTTGTTTTTTGCATGACGAGTTGTAGTTTTTATTGGTACCCCTTTGGGGTATGTATGGCTTTTTTGATCACTTTAAGGCTGGTGCCACACTGGCGTAAGCGCATTTGCGCAATGAGATTTGCACACGCATGTGCGTGTTTTACAGTTGAGCGGCGACAGGTTAGAGAGCACTGCTATACTGTTTATGGGACTTCACTGTCAACCCCACCAAGTATATATAGGATAATGCCCCTCCTAAAATTCATGAGGTCTTTGACCACGTCACAGTACAGGCTGCAAGATGAGGGCATTACAGCTCACTGAACCCCAAGGTGAAGTCTTATACCCATTACAATTCATAGTTAGTATATACCGTGTTTCCCCGAAAATAAGACAGTGTCTTATATTAATTTTTGTTCAAAAAGGTTTAACTTTTTTACATGTATAGCTGCCTGGACACTATTTAAATTGACTTTTTTAATTAACTGTTAGCAGGGCTTAATTTTGGAGTAGGGCTTATATTTCAAGCATCCTCAAAAAGCCTGAAAAATCATTTTGCATCCTCAAAAATTCTGGAAAATCATGCCATGTCTTATTTTCAGGGTATGTCTTATTTTCAGGGAAACAGGGTATTACTCCTTAGAATAGACTCAGCCACTGCAGAACCTCTTCCCCATAAACAGTGCAAACAGATAGATCAGTGCTCTTCAACCTGTTGCTTTTCAGCTGTTGCAGAACTCCAGTTCCTTGCTGTAATTCATTGTTTTTGTTCTCAGTGACTTCTAATGACTTTATGATGAGGATTCGGGTTGTTACATTCTTCTCTCATAAATGACTTCTCCATCTTCAGATATCAATCCAGTTTGGCATAATAGTCAATCATTTGGTGCAATAAGGAAGTTAACTGCTATGTTTTAGGAAGTTGTCTATGCAGCATTGACTAATAAAGGATTTAAATGGCCGCGTGTGCTGTCAGAACTGTTCATCGAGTGGTTCAACTGGTTTCACGAGGTATTAAATGCTTGTATTCTGACAATCAGAGTCAGACAATGTAACAGAACACAGTATATGTACAGTATACAGCTGCTTAGGGATCATGTCCTGGATTATAACTCAACTTCTAACATTGCCTATGATTTAGAGATATTGTTACCAGTATTACGTACATGAGCTGCTGTAGGGTGGGAGACTTCTGGGCCAACACTGACTCAATGCTATGAAGTTCCTGAATAGTTTGAAAAAGTAGAGTAAGTTACAAATGTGATATATTTTGTGAGGTTCTGCAGCAGCTGAGGTGTGTATGTGTAGTTACCCGAAGTTGTCACTACATAAGCGTTGTCTATAGAGTTTTTCTTATTATATAATTATATTCACTTTAAGAGTATCATTAACCCTTTCCAATCCACTGTCTGACGTCTGAAGACATTATGATTTAGGGCTGTACAGCTCGGATGTTGGAAGACATCCGTCAGGGTTCTCTTACTGTATATTGCCAGCCTCTCTGCTGTCGGAGCCTATCCACTGTATCACCTCATGCAGTACTGGCTTTAGCCAGCAGATAGCGCCGTTGTATAACAGCAGAAAAAGAGTAAGCCCCCTAGGAAAACCAGGATACAAATTGGATTGGAAAGGGTTAAAATATAGAGCCCGAACCCCCAGGACCAGAGCGTAGCCTAGGTTCCCCTCTAGCCCCTGAGCTCTATGGGAAGACCCAAAATCAGTTAATAGACCCACTCAGTTCTGAAGAGGGCGGGCTCCTTCACACTGGCGATCGCGATTTTGCCACAAGAAAATCCCGTCTTTGTTCCCGCGTTCTTTGAGCGTCAGCGCTGAATTTTTTGCAGATTTTGCCGCGATTTTTTAACATGAAAGTCAATAGGAGTTTCTAATGTTAAAAACGCATCGCATGAGAATTGCAAGTTTGTGCGTTGCGATGCGATAAAAAGGAGGCTCCACTGGGAAACGTGGGAGATAAAAAAAAATAAATCACAAAACTCAGAAAGATCGGACATGCTGCGATTTTTTTTTTTACTCCACATCACAGGAGTGAAAACATTGCAAATGGGAATGAAACCATTAAAAATCATTGGTTTCATAATTCTGCGTTTTCACTCGCATCGCGCGATTTTATCGCAAGTGTGAAGTCGGCCTTAGACAGTTAGTGAAGTAAGGGGGGTTTCACATCTGCAGAGTTTTTTCTTTCAGCTAAAATCCAGACAGAAAGCGAGCAACTGAGGTGTGCACTGTGAGGTTCCGCAGCAGCTGAGGAGTGTACTGTGAGGTTCTGCAGTAGCTGAGGTGTGTGCGGCGAGGTTCTGCAGCAGCTGAGGAGTGTACTGTGAGGTTCTGCAGCAGTGGAGGTGTATACTGTAAGGTTCTGCAGCAGCTGAGGTGTGTACTGTGCGGTTCTGCAGTAGCTGAGGTGTGTACGGTGAGGTTCTGCAGCAGCTGAGGAGTGTACTGTGAGGTTCTGCAGCAGTGGAGGTGTATACTGTAAGGTTCTGCAGCAGCTGAGGTGTGTACTGTGCGGTTCCACAGCAGCTAAGGTGTGTACTGTGAGGTTTCGCAGCAGCTGAGGTGTGTACTGTGAGGTTCTGCAGTAGCTGAGGTGTGTACGGTGAGGTTCTGCAGCAGCTGAGGAGTGTACTGTGAGGTTCTGCAGCAGTGGAGGTGTATACTGTAAGGTTCTGCAGCAGCTGAGGTGTGTACTGTGAGGTTCCACAGCAGCTAAGGTGTGTACTGTGAGGTTTCGCAGCAGCTGAGGTGTGTACTGTGAGGTTCCGCAGCAGCTGAGGTGTGTACTGTGAGGTTCCGCAGCAGCTGAGGAGTGTACTGTGATGTTCTGCAGCAGCTGAGGTGTGTACTGTGAGCTTCTGCAGCAGCTGAGGTGTGTACTGTGAGCTTCTGCAGCAGCTGAGGAGTATACTGTGATGTTCTGCAGCAGCTGAGGTGTATACTGTAAGGTTCTGCAGCAGCTGAGGTGTGTACTGTGAGGTTCTGCAGCTGAGGTGCGTACTGTGAGGTTCTGCAGCAGCTGAGGTGTGTACACCGATGTCATAGACGCCATTACCACCAAGGTCGTCACGCATAATTGCAGCGCAGTCCTGGCATACGTACATCTTTAAGCATAGCATGCTGCCGAACATCCTGCTGTCTCTATTAACCGGTGGCTCATATTATATCACACATATAACACCCACGTCTTCATGTCACATGTTATATCACAAACCCTAAAACCTTTAACCCTTGTAAGGCCTTGCTTACCTAATGGCGCCAAACTTAGGTACATAAGTGCTAATTCAGTCCCAACATGTCCGTGGCCCCCCACCCTGACCAGTGATTTACGTAATATAGTCCCGGGGCATTATCACATTCAAAAACTGTTATGGCACCGCGCTCCGGCTTACAGCTGCACAGGAACATTCTCTTGGCCATCGCACCGTGGTGTCAGACACTGCTGGGAGCCCCTCTCCTGCCACGTGCTGCAGAGGCCTTCACCCCGGTGGTCCATGTCTGGCATTGCGCCTACGGTCCCCAATTCATCAGGGCCCTTGCAAACCTGCTTTTTCCCCCTGTAAACATATCAAAATACTAACGCCCACCTGTCCGTGAGTGAGTGTGTGAGTTACATGTGATGATGTCACCATCCTGTGGGACAATGCAGCACATTATCAATACGGCCTTTGAAATCTACCCAGCATCCTCTCCGTTTGCAGTGGTGTCATGAACGACTAAACTGGATGCTGTGGAGTGGAACCGGGTTGTCTTCAGCGACAATTCCAGGATTAGTTTGGGTGCTGACGACGGCCACGTTCGTGTCTTGAGACCTCGGGGTGAGTGCCTCAATCCTGCCTTTGTTGTGGAGCGGCACACTGCCCCCTGCTGGTGTGATGGTCTGGGGGGGTATCATAGCATACAACAGTTGGTCACCCCTAGTAGTGGTACGGGGCAAGGGCGTACCTAAAGGCTCAGGTGCCTGGGTGCAAAAGTTCAGCTGGGCCTCCACCCCACACTCCCTCATACCCATACCTAGATCGTGCTGCATACATGATCTGTCCCTTGGCGTAATCTTACCAAACATGACGCATTTCCTGCACTACATGAAAATTTGTTTGTAGCCCCGCAGGCCACTCTCACACACCGCTTTTTATCACTAGGAGATGGATGGATAGAAGATAGATAGATAGATAGATAGATAGATAGATAGATAGATAGATAGATAGATAGATAGATAGATATGAGATAGATAGATAGATAGATAGATATGAGATAGATAGATAGATAGATAGATAGATAGATAGATAGATAGATAGATAGATAGATAGATAGATAGATATGAGATAGATAGATAGATAGATATGGGATAGATAGATAGATAGATAGATAGATAGATAGATAGATAGATAGATAGGAGATAGATAGATAGATAGATAGATAGATAGATAGATAGATAGATAGATATGAGATAGATAGATAGATAGATATGGGATAGATAGATAAGAGATAGATAGATAGATAGATAGATATGAGATAGATAGATATGAGATAGATAGATAGATAGATATGAGATAGATAGATAGATAGATAGATAGGAGATAGATAGATAGATAGATAGATAGATAGATAGATAGATAGATAGATAGATATGAGATAGATAGATAGATATGAGATAGATAGATAGATAGATAGATAGATAGATAGATAGATAGATAGATAGATAGATAGGAGATAGATAGATAGATATGAGATAGATAGATAGATAGATATGGGATAGATAGATATGAGATAGATAGATAGATAGATATGAGATAGATATGAGATAGATAGATAGATAGATATGAGATAGATAGATAGATAGATAGATATGAGATAGATAGATATGAGATAGATAGATAGATAGATATGAGATAGATAGATAGATAGATAGATAGATAGATATGAGATAGATAGATAGAGATAGATAGATAGATAGATAGATATGAGATAGATAGATAGATAGATAGGATATAGATAGATAGATAGATATGAGATAGATAGATAGATAGAAGATAGATAGATAGATTGCAGATGGATAGACGGACAGACAGATACACACACACATTTTATATATATATATATATATATATATATATATATATCATTCAGCAAGAGGGAGGGGCAGCACATGATCACATGATGAGTCCCTGCCGGCCCATGTGACTGTCGCTCTCCTCCCCCCCCCCTGCTCTTTCCTGCTTCCTCTAAGCTTGGCCGCTCTGCCTGCCGCGTGATCTGTCCTGTGCTGCAGACAGAGCGGTCAACCGTTAATGCACTGGAAGTGCATATATAGATGGCGGAGGGCAGCCTCGGGGCCCCCTGAGTGCAAGGGCCGGGTCGTCACGGCGACCCCAGCGACCCCTGACGCTACGCCTATGGAACGAGGGACAATGACAGCTCAGTGATATGTACAGGACACCCTGCAGCCACATGTGTTCCTCTCATGACGGCTTCCAGCAGGATAATGCTCGTCCGCACACACAAGGGGGGTGACAGGAAGCCCCCACAACATTGTCACACTTCTGTGGCTGCTCGATCGCCAGATTTGTCACCAAAAGAACATGTATGGGATCATCTGGGACACCAACTTCAACAATCTATGAGTTTGCACAATGTAGAGGCTTAGCTACAGCAAATGTGGACCGATATGCTGCCGGATACCATATAGATCCTTTATGATCCATGCTAGATCCGAGCTAGAGGCGGTACAACAGGGTACTAGAACCTCCATATCTGTCCATATCACATCCTGTATCCGAGCTAGAGGTGGTGAAACGGTACTAGATCCTCCATGCCCGCCTGTATCACATCTTGTATCCAAGCTAAAGGTGGTACAACAGGGTACTAGAGCCTCTATGCCTGCCTGTATCGCATCTTGTATCCATGCTAGGGGCGGTACAACAGGGTACTAGAACCTCCATGCCTGTCCATATTACATCTTGTATCCAAGCTAGAGGTGGTGAAACAGGGTACTAGAGCCTCCATGCCCGCCTGTATCACATCTTGTATCCAAGCTAAAGGTGGTACAACAGGGTACTAGAGCCTCTATGCCTGCCTGTATCACATCTTGTATCCAAGCTAGAGGCGGTACAACAGGGTACTAGAGCCTCCATGCCCACCTATATCATATCCTGTATCCAAGCTAGAGGCAGTACAACAGGTACTAGAACCTCCATGTCTGTCCGTATCACATCTTGTATCCAAGCTAGAGGTGGCACAACACGGTACTTACTAGAGCCTCCATGCCCGCCCGTATCACATCTTGTATCCAAGCTAGAGGTGGCACAACATGCCTGCCTATAACATACCGCCTCTAGCTTGGATACAAGATGTGATACAGACAGGCATAGAGGCTCTAGTACCCTGTTTATACTGCTTCTAGCTTGGATACAAGATGTAACAGGGTATTAGAGCCTCTATGCCTGTCTGTATCATGTCTTGTATCTCAGCTAGAGGCGGTACAGCAGGGTACTAGAGCCGGTATTAGTGTATCTTGACAGGAGGAATGCCCCTGTCACACCCCCAGCTCCTGATAGGGTCAAGATGCAAAGGTCCTGGACGCCACTGCTGGAGGACTGACAACCGGTGACATCAGCGACAATTCTCCTCCCTGCTTTGGCGGGAGGGGTAGCCGACACGGGAGCCTACAGTGTGGGACTTCTGCGGGGACACCAGTGCCAGCGCCTCCGCTGCTTGCCCCTTAGGGGGAGCGCAAGAGGGAGGCAACTTTACCGCTGTTGCTAGAGTGGCACCCGGCGACAAGTCCGCCGACGCTTCTTTGGCCGCAGGGGGAGCGGCAGCGCAATACCACAGTGCTGGTGCCGGCTGAGCGACGGCATCGCGGACGGCACTCAATGTGCTCCCGCCTGCTTCAGACGCAGGTGGAGCGGCAGCAGGAGCACACGGTGTCGTAAGGGTGGGGGATCCTATCAGTGGTCACATATGGGAAAATAGCCATGCAGCTATTTGTGTCACGGAGGGAGGGCTAGGGTGAGGGGTAAGTGTAACAGCCTTATATTAAAACTGTAAGGCTAACTGTGACACTTACCCCTCACCCTAAACCCTCCATCCCTGACAAAAATCATAAAACTTCGCTGGGTGGAACAGAGGTGAAGTTAGCTGCTGCATGAGCTTACTGGGCTGCAAGAACCTCCAGCCCATCCATCTCTGCAGCCAATCAGGTAGAGGGGGCGTTACCACCCTGTCAATCTTGACTCCACCAGGACTTCCTGGTGGCGTCAAGATACACTAATACCACTAGAGCCTCCCTACAAGGAGTCAGTTTTCCACAATAAATTCTCCTCTTGCTCTGATATTGTAATCACTTACTTGTATCAGCATTATAATCGCACAGATTTATTTAATTCCGACAACTTCTTCTAGGGGAGGGATTTTTTTTGACAGTGAGTGTTTAACTGTTACCTGTAGCTTTATTAGCTGTCCACTAGAGGGAGGCCTCTGACAACAAATCAATGCCTCCAGAAACACTGGGACAGCACCAACTGGGATGGGAAATGAAATTTTGATTGAAACCAGACAAATTCTGCATCCCGCATTCTAGGCTGTGCCATCCACTTTCCCATGGGCTCTAACACTCGCTGACTCATAAATAACTAGCCACTTTAGCTCTAAAGTGCTCCTCAACAGACATATTCTTAGGATTTTTTGTTTTGGGACAAGGTCTTTTTTTTCTGCAAAACTGGGATGCTGCAAAAGTGCATAAGTCATGCCTTGTAGCAACCAGACGTTTCCAGCTGTTATGGGAATGTGATTTACATAGTAAAAATTTAGTTAAAAAAATGGAAGATTTATAAACAACTTAAAAATAAAATCATCTTCTGCACGTTCCATTACAGAAAAAGGAATATGAAGTCTGGATCCAGGGAAGAACAGACTAAAAGTTCAGTGCCGTGACCTGTGGCATCCATCAAGTAACAATTCAGATCTGTCACCAAGCTCCTCTCATCTCCTTCTCTATTAGGAAACCATCACCATGGCAGGCTCTTTAAATTTATAACATGTTAGAGGGGTATTACGTTTCCAGAGAATGAAGGATATTCTTTGTATTATGAGAAGTTATATAATACTTTTTGTATCAGTTCCTCACAGTTTTTAAGATCTCTGCTTGAATCCTTCAATAGGAACCTCCATTGTTTACTTCCAGGGAGTAAAACTTTGTCTTGGTCATTACCATACTAGTGCTAGAGGTGCAATTTTTAGTAGAATAACCCCTTCCCGCCACTAGGCATAACTGTACGTCCTGGCAGAGGAAGAGATCCCGCACTATCTGGCAGTGGGAAACGGCTGTCACCGATAGCTGGCCTCCCTCTGCAATAGTGGGGGTGCATCGGGACAGCACTCCCCCACTGTTAAGCCCTTCCCGGCCGTGATCTATATAGATTGCGGCACGTAAAGGGTTCACAGAGGGAGTGCACTCCCTCTGTGATGTCATTGGGATCTCGCAATATAATCACAGAGAGCCCAACGAGTTGCCATGGCAACAGGATGCCAGCTACAGGCGTCCTGCATTGCCAGTGCCTGTGATCACTGATACAAGCGATAAGGCATTGCAGGACAGAAGTTCTGCAATGCCTTATCATAATGATCATAGGTCTCATTGTGCAAGTCCCCAACAGAGACATAAAAAGTGTAAAATAAAAATAATGTAAAAAATAAATAAAAATAAAAACTTTTTTTGTGCTTATTCCCATAGTAACATAAAAAATTAAAATCCTACATATTTGGTATCGTTGTATCCATAACGACACATACAATACATTGAACATGCTTTTTATCCTGCACGGCAAAAAGGCATAAAAACCCCCTAAAAAAGCGAGTCAAAATGCCTCCCAAAATACGCAATAAAAGTGATCAAAAAGCCGTATGTACCCCAAAATGGTAGCAATAAAAACTACAGCTCGTTTTGCAAAACATAAGCCTTCACAGAGCTCCGTCCATTGGAGCTATTGAACGACAGTGAGAGCTGCCTCTGATTGTTCCCTGCGCTCAGCCAATCAGAGGCAGCACTCACTCACCCATTCATGAATTCATGAATGGGTGAGTGAGAGCTGCCTCTGATTGGTGAGGGCTGTGACCAATCAGAGGCAGCCCATTCAGCAGGCGGGGATTTTAAATCCCCGCCTGCTGAATACTACACAGAGCAGTTCAGGAGAACTGCCGGCCAGACGCGGCTGAACTCCGGCTGCAGGGGAAAGGTGAGTATGCTTTTTTCTTTTATTTTTACACATTTTGGCTGCCTGCAGACGAGCGGGTCGGATCCGGCGGCAAGGATTCTCGCCGCGGGATCCGACCCGAGCGCCTGCAGGGACGAGCGCATATTCACCCGTGCCCGGCGGCCCCTGCTATTTCATGTGCCGGCTGCCAGGCAGCCGGCGCATGCGCAGACCGGGGACGGCGGCCGGGGGAGTGATCATTATGAAGCTCATCGCTCATCGTGCAGTTTAAACAGCAGCCATTCAGTAGTGAACGGCCGCTGTGTTATGTCAATGGAGAGGGGCAGGGGAGCGAGAGGAAAGAAATCTCCTGCATTGCCCCGCCCCCTGCTGGCCGCTCTGTGAACCAGCCAGCTCTGATAGCTGGAAACACAGGGATGAGTGTCGGGCATCGTTTGCCCGACATTCATCTCGGGTAAATGGGTGTTTAGAAGACTACAGGAAGTAGTCCTCGATATTCATCAGCTTCAGCTAGACCCCCTACCCCCCTGCAGCCACTGATTGACAGCTGTCTCTCTATGCAAAGTAATAGGCAATCAGTGGCTGCAGACCAACGTCGACATGCCTTGGTACAGCTCATGAATATTGAGGACTACTTTCTGTAGTCTATGTTTGTGCTGCTACTGATAAAATTAAAGTTTCTGACAAATGACTTCACAGATATAGAAGACAGGCATATCGCTGCAATCAATGTGCCTATCATTATTGTAAGCTGCTAGCATAAAGGTGGTAAGAGATTCCCTTTAAATGATAAAATTATTTCTGCTGCCACTAGGTGGAGCTCATTGCATAGATTTAGATTTTGGTGCTATGGTATTATCAATCGGTGCTGTGAGCTCCATCTAATGGTGACTGCACGCAGAAGTTTATCCTACGACTCTATGTCTCTGTAAAGAAGAGCAGGTCGTTTGGATCTCTGTATCCATAACTTCTTACATTTATAATAATTCTAGGGGGTATTTTACGACTTGTAAACCCCCTGCAAATAACATCTATGCATTCACCCCCAGATGCACAACTCGTTACAAGACACCGTTCTAATTACACTAATCGTGTGTGCATCACATGACCAGGACAGATTTTCATCCCCTAGAGTAAATAATGAGGGCTCTGAATGACAGCAGGCAGAGAGAGATCTTGAAACAGAGATTAATTGATTATGGATAGTGATACATTTTTAAACTTTTCATTATAGTAACATAGTATGTAAGGCCGAAAAAAGACCATCCAGTTCAGCCCATCCCATCCCACACCCCAATGTTAATGTAGAGGAAGGCAAAAAAAAACCAAACAATAAGGTAGAAGCCAATTTTTCTCATTTCAAGGGAAAAAATTCCTTCCCGACTTCAATCTGGCAATCGGAATAATCCCCGGATTACCGACCATTCTGAAGTAATCAGTGACTATAACATGTAATATTGTATCACTCAAGAAAGGCGTCCAGGCCCTTCTTGTACTCTTTTATCAAGTTCGCCATCACCGCATCCTAAGGGAGAGAGTTCCACAGTCTCACTGCTCTTACAGTAAAGAATCTTCTTCTATGTCAATGTAGAAACCTTCTTCCCCTAAACGTAGAGGGCGCCCCTTGTTACAGTCACAGTCCTGGGTATAAATAGATGATGGGAGGGATCCTTGTTTTGTCCCGATATATCTATACATAGCCTCTCTGGGTATTGTAGTCCACCCATTCCATTTATTACTTTAGTTGACCACCTTTGTACCTGCTCAAGCTCTGATATGTCCTTCTTGAGTATTGATGCCCCAAACTGTCCACAATATTCCATATGTGATCTGACCAGTGACTTGTAAAAAGGAAGAACAATGTTCTCATCATGTGCCCCTACACCTCTTTGGATGCACCCCATGATCCTATTTGCCTTGGCAGCAGCTGCCTGACATTGGTTGCTCCAGTTAAACTTACAGCTAGAGCAGGAGGTTGGACCCGATGACCCTGGAGGTCCCTTCCAGCTCTACCATTCTGCGATTCCTGTTTAAGTAACATAGTATGTTAGGCCGAAGAAAAACATATGTCCATCCAGTTCAGCCTATTATCCCTCAATGTTGATCCAGAAGAAGGCAAAAAAACCTCAATGAGGTAGAAGCCAATTTTCCTTATTTAAGGTAATAAATTCCTCCCTGACTCCAATCTGGCAATCGGAATAATCCCCGGATCACCGACCCTTCTGAAGTAATCAGTGATTATAACATATAATAATGTATCACTGAAGAAAGGTGTCCAGGCCCGACTTGAACTCTTTTATCGAGTTCGCCATCACCACGTCCTCAGGGGGGGAAGAGTTCCATAGTCTCACTGCTCTTACAGTAAAGAACCCCCTTCTATGTTGGTGAAGAAACCTTCTTTATTCTAGATGTAGAGGGCGCCCCCTTGTTACAGTCACAGTCCTGGGTACAAATAGATGATGGCAGAGATCTCTGTATTGACCCCTGATATATTTATACATAGTTATTAGGTCGCCCCTTAGACGTCTATTTTCTAAACTAAATAATCCAAACTTTTATAACATCTCTGGGTATTGTAGTCCACCCATTTAATTTCTTACTTAAGTTGCCGCCTTTGTACCAGCTCAAGCTCTGATATGTCCTTCTTGAGTACCGGTGCCCAAAACTGTGCACAGTATTCCATGTGTGATCTGACCAGTGACTTGTAAAGAGGAAGAACAATGTTCTCATCATGTTCCCCTAGACCTCTTTTGATGCTCCCCATGATCCTATTTGCCTTTTCAGCAGCTGCCTGATGCTGGTTGCTCCAGTTAAGCTTACAGATAACTAAAATCCCCAAGTCCTTCTCCATGTCCGTGTTGCCCAGTGGTTTACCATTTAGTGTGTAATGGTGACATGTATTTCCTCTGGCCATGTGCAGAACCTTACATGTACCAGTGTTAAGCCTCATATGCTACTTTTCTGACCAAGACCCCAACTCATCCTGATCTATTTGTAACTGCATTCTGTTTTGTGTTATTATTTTACATAGTTTTGTATCATCTGCAAATATTGATATTTTACTGCACAATCCTTCTACCGGGTCATTAACCCCTTCCCACTATATGACGTACAGTTATGTCCTGCAGTGTCGGGGTATGTATGAAGGGATCGCGTGGAGAAACAACACGGGCGACGTCTGTTTCTAAGAGCTGACACCTGGTGGCAACAGCTCCGATAAACCATGTCGCTCAGGGAACCGTGTGAGTGAAAGGCCCCAGGACTGTGTTAGCAGAATGCCTATCAAGTCGTCCCCGTGGGGTGGCTTGATAGAATGCCTGACCGATCACAGCATGATGTAATGCTATGGTATTACATCATACTGCGGGAGCGATCAAGGTATCGCAAGTTGTTGTCCCCTAGGGGGACTAAAAAAGAAGTAAAAATAGGATCAATAAAGTTTTACTTATTATTTAAAAAACATAATAAAAGTTAAAAAAAAAACTTTTTGCTATATTTATAATAAAAAAAAAATCTAAATCATAAAACAAAAATACATATTTGGTATCGCTGCGTCTGTAAAAGTCTGATCTATCAAAGTAACGCATGATTTACCCCGCACGATGAACGCCGCCAGAAATGCGCTATTTTTGGTCACCCTGTCTCCAAGAAAAAAATGCAATAAAAAGTGATCAAAAACCCATATGTATTCGAAAATGGTACCAACGGAAACTACAAGGTGCACCGTAAGAAATGAGCCCTCACACAACTATGTCGACGGCAAATAAAAAATGATTGTGCATGGAAGATGGCGGCAGAAAATAATCAAAAAAAGTAAATATCTTTGAAAAAAAATAAAAGTAGTGCAGCAAAAAAACAAACTATAAGTTTGGTATCGCAGTAATCCTACTGGCCCAAAGAATAAAGTTATCATGTCATTCTTGTTGCAGTTTGTGCACCGTAGGAACAAGATGCACCAAAAGATGGCCAAATTAAATTTTTTCTTCATTTTACTAAACTTAGAATTTTTTAGTATTTCAGTACATTATGTGGTACATTAGATATTACCATTAAAAAATACAACTCGGCCCACAAAAAACAAGCCCTCATACAGCGACGTCGATGGATAAATAAAGGAGTTATGATTTTTTAAAGAGGGGGAGGAAAAAACGAAAATGAAAAAAAAGGGGTTAATAAATATATTAAAAAGAATGTTGCACAACACTGCCCCCTGTGGTACGCCACTAGTAACAGTGAACCAATTAGAGTATGTACCATTAACCCATTAAGGATGCGGCTCTGTTAAGGACGTGGCAGTTTTCCAATTGTGAACAGGAAAAAGAGTGCTGAATACTGAAGTCAGTGCCCAGTGGTTCCTCCGTTCCCTTTCTTCGGACGACGCTGCACCCACACCAGCAGGCCTGGAAGAGAATCATTCCTGGTTATCCGGACATGGAGTTGTTACAGGTATCTTGCGCTAGAAGACTTAATATTGAGGCATTGTATAGCTGAAAAAGCCTCCATTGATCTCAATTGGGCGTTGCAGACTAGCGCCAGGATTTTTGAACGCTGCCCTTTAGCACTTTTTAACATACCTCATCAACCATTGCAATGATGAGGTCTGTTAAAAAATGCTTTAGAATGCGTTTGGATACGCCATTTAAAAACGCGTTAAAAGGCAATGTTTTAACAGACGCTCGTGTGAGAGCAGCCTTATACATCCTGTATTTAGTGATATGGACCATGCTGGTATAACCTGGGTATCTCCTGTATATGATTATATATGTACAGCTGGTATAAGCTATACATCCTGTATATAGTGATATAGAGTATGATGGTATAACCTGGGTATCTTCTGTATATGATTATATATGTACAGCTGGTATGTTATACATCCTGTATTTAGTGATATGGACCATGCTGGTATAACCTGGGTATCTCCTGTATATGATTATATATGTACAGCTGGTATAAGTTATACATCCTGTATATAGTGATATAGAGTATGATGGTATAACCTGGGGATCTCCTGTATATGATTATATATGTACAGCTGGTATAAGCTATATATCCTGTATATAGTGATATAGAGTATGATGGTATAACCTGGGTATCTCCTGTATATGATTATATATGTACAGCTTGTATGCGTTATACATCCTGTATATAGTGATATAGAGTATGATGGTATAGCCTGGGTATCTCCTGTATATGATTATATATGTACAGCTGGTATAAGTTATACATCCTGTATATAGTGATATAGAGTATGATGGTATAGCCTGGGTATCTCCTGTATATGATTATATATGTACAGCTGGTATAAGTTATACATCCTGTATATAGTGATATAGAGTATGATGGTATAACCTGGGTATCTTCTGTATATGATTATATATGTACAGCTGGTATGTTATACATCCTGTATATAGTGATATAGAGTATGATGGTATAACCTGGGTATCTCCTGTATATGATTATATATGTACCGCTGGTATAAGTTATACATCCTGTATATAGTGATATAGAGTATGATGGTATAACCTGGGCATCTCCTGTATATGATTATATATGTACAGCTGGTATAAGTTATACATCCTGTATATAGTGATATAGAGTATGATGGTATAGCCTGGGTATCTCCTGTATATGATTATATATGTACAGCTGGTATAAGTTATACATCCTGTATATAGTGATATAGAGTATGATGGTATAACCTGGGTATCTTCTGTATATGATTATATATGTACAGCTGGTATGTTATACATCCTGTATATAGTGATATAGAGTATGATGGTATAACCTGGGTATCTCCTGTATATGATTATATATGTACCGCTGGTATAAGCTATACATCCTGTATATAGTGATATAGAGTATGATGGTATAACCTGGGCATCTCCTGTATATGATTATATATGTACAGCTGGTATAAGTTATACATCCTGTATATAGTGATATAGAGTATGATGGTATAGCCTGGGTATCTCCTGTATATGATTATATATATACAGCTGGTATAAGTTATACATCCTGTATATAGTGATATAGAGTATGATGGTATAGCCTGGGTATCTCCTGTATATGATTATATATGTACAGCTGGTATAAGTTATACATCCTGTATATAGTGATATAGAGTATGATGGTATAACCTGGGCATCTCCTGTATATGATTATATATGTACAGCTGGTATGTTATACATCCTGTATATTGTGATATAGAGTATGATGGTATAGCCTGGGTATCTCCTGTATATGATTATATATGTACAGCTGGTATAAGCTATACATCCTGTATATAGTGATATAGAGTATGATGGTATAACCTGGGTATCTCCTGTATATGATTATATATGTACAGCTGGTATAAGCTATACATCCTGTATATAGTGATATAGAGTATGATGGTATAACCTGGGTATCTCCTGTATATGATTATATATGTACAGCTGGTATGTTATACATCCTGTATATAGTGATATAGAGTATGATGGTATAGCCTGGGTATCTCCTGTATATGATTATATATGTACAGCTGGTATAAGCTATACATCCTGTATATAGTGATATAGAGTATGATGGTATAACCTGGGTATCTCCTGTATATGATTATATATGTACAGCTGGTATGTTATACATCCTGTATATAGTGATATAGAGTATGATGGTATAGCCTGGGTATCTCCTGTATATGATTATATATGTACAGCTGGTATAACTTATATATCCTGTATATAGTGATATAGAGTATGATGGTATAACCTGGGGATCTCCTGTATATGATTATATATGTACAGCTGGTATAAGCTATACATCCTGTATATAGTGATATAGAGTATGATGGTATAACCTGGGGATCTCCTGTATATGATTATATATGTACAGCTGGTATAACTTATACATCCTGTATATAGTGATATAGACCATGCTGGTATAACCTGGGGATCTCCTGTATATGATTATATATGTACAGCTGGTATAACTTATATATCCTGTATATAGTGATATAGAGTATGATGGTATAACCTGGGGATCTCCTGTATATGATTATATATGTACAGCTGGTATAACTTATATATCCTGTATATAGTGATATAGAGTATGATGGTATAACCTGGGGATCTCCTGTATATGATTATATATGTACAGCTGGTATAACTTATACATCCTGTATATAGTGATATAGACCATGCTGGTATAACCTGGGGATCTCCTGTATATGATTATATATGTACAGCTGGTATAACTTATACATCCATAGAGTATGATGGTATAACCTGGGGATCTCCTGTATATGATTGCACACTTTACACACAATTAAAACTCGATCTAAACCCTGCATGCAGTTTAAAAAATCTCCATGTATTGGTTAAATCCACATGCGGTTTTTAATAGTTCAAGCGTTTTTTTAAAGTGATTTTTTTTTATGGTTCAAAAATGCAACAAAAAACATTACCACAGCCTAAGGCTGGATTCACACGGGCATCAGCGTTTTTACGTTTGCACACCGGCAACGTAAAAAAAGCTCAAACGGGCACACAAATCTAATGTTTGTGCGCCTGTTCAGATGGCCCAAGGCCGGCGCATATACGCTGAGGCCACAATGCCATGGGGCGGGGGGGGGGGGAGGGGAGACAGTTTAGCTCTCCTAAACTTTGTCTCCCCCTTCCTTCCCCCTCGCCATCTCTCAGCAAGAGGAGGAGGTGGCATGGGCTAGGAGCTAGTGGGCTAAGCTCCCGTCCTCTCTCCGCCCCTTGTTGCAGCCAGCAGTGGGAGGGGGCTCACCCCCATCCCGCCCCCTCCCATTGCAAACAGCCGGCAAGGGGTAGAGAGGAGCAGGGAAGAGGGTGGGAGTTTAGCAGTCACGCTGCTAAACTCCCTCCCACCTCCCTTCTCCGGCAGCTGTCATAGGCTCCCATAGGAATCTATGCAGCCGCCGCCGGCATAAAAGTGCCCAGCCGAAATGGACTATCTTGGCCGGCTGGGCACTTTTATGCCGCGGAAATACGCCCATGTGAACTGATGCATTGTAAACCAACGCATCAGAGGGGCAGTGTATATTGTCTGCATGTGTATGTAAATTTTTTTTGTAGCTGTATGCAGCATGGTTTAGGTATGGGTACGGGTACAGATGGAGGGGAACACAAGCTGAACTTTTGTACCCAGGCCCCTGAGCCTTTAGATACACCCCTGGGTGCCAGTATACATGTAAGTAACTGCAAAGAATGCAGACTATCACTCCTAACTACTATACATTCTTAGTCAGCAGATAACGCCATACCAAGCGCCATGCCAGCCACGTCCTGTGGTGTTCTACTCATTAATAACAACGCTTACCATCAAACTCGATGAATCCCTAAAACGTCCTTTACGGAGAAGTCCACCTCCAGTCCACCTACGTCCGTCATAGTCTCTATAGTGTGCACACACTGCCAAGTCGGAGACCGGTCTCCCGTGTCTAGCAGCTTCATAGCATTGTCAGCGTCTTCTGGGACCAAATCAAGCATGAGAAGGGACTCTTCCTCTCCTTTCATGCAGTTAGTTGCTCTCATCTTCAACCTCCGTGTTATCAAGACCCTCTCAGTGTCGCTCGGCCTCTATCTGCTGGTACTGCTGGTGGCAGTCTTGCATGCTCTCCTAGCAAGGGCTGTGGCTTTCTGTGCTGACTTTCCACTACAGCCTCCGCCACTTCACAGTAGGTTTCTGATGCTCTCTGTGCTTCAGGTGCTAAATCTAAGTTCTGCTTCCTCCTCTTTGCTATGTCCCACACACAAAATGCCACCAGCCACTCTTTTTATAGGGTTTTTTACAAGATGGTTGGTGGTCCTACTCCACATTGCTACATGAGCTGCATAGCCAGTCAGACACCTTTCAATTAGCAATAGTCTCTGCTTGTAGTAGAGCTCCTCTTGTGGTCAAGTTTAATAATGCAGTCTGTTTCTTTAATTTAGAGTTCTGTCCGGAGTGCACCGCTGTAGCAAGAGGGGAGCTGGGCACATCTCACCCCTCCTACATATGTGTTATTATGCAGGCAAATCCCCCTGGACAAAACCCTGTGTACCCCCGGAGTGCCATAACTAAGGGACCAATTAGATGAGGACCAGTCTATGCGGACACGCCGCTAAACTGAAAGCCAGGAAAAACCTAAAATGGGAATAAATAACTTCTACCACGTGAGGGAGGAGTCACATGTTATTTTACTATATAAAGGCCGGCTATATTTTAGTACAAAATGACTCCACTTATCACTTTATAAGATTTGTGAATAATGTTCCGAGATTTGTAAATTGTCTGGCGCCACAAAAAATAAAAAGCTCAATTTACTAATTTCTCCTCATCTAAAATGACTCTTTTTAATTAAATCTTGCTCACAATGAAGCCTGACAGAAAAGAAGGGAAGAAACTGAAATTTGATGATAATTATACAGAAAATACTTTCATCTGGTTTAGATGTAAATCACTTCTCCATCCAAAGGAAAACCAAAAAAAGGAACGGCAGGAGAAGGGATGCTTCGTGGCGCGGAGCTCATGTGTAATGCCAATCAGATTAAAAAATGTTTAGGGGGAGGCGGTTCCTATACACTAATGTCTATGGTCCAGATAGTAAAAGGCCCCTCACATACCAAGCTGCTACATTAACTCCTTATTAACTGAAAATACGTCCTTTTCATTGTGCACTAGAATACGTGTTGCACAGGTGCCTCGTGCCACTCTGGGGCAGATGCCCAGTTTTCCAATCACAGCTGGACTCCTGCTCTAGTGGCCATGATTGTTGAACCCAGGGGCGTAACTAAAGGCTCAGGGGTCCTAATGCAAAACTTGAGCTGGGCCCTCCCTCTATCTGTATCTGTACCCGTACCCATACCTAAACCATGCTGCACAGAGACATAACTTGAAGCTCCTGGGCCCCGATGCAAAACCTGTAACAGGGCCCCCAACTATAATGCTTTATTCATAGTACTGGGCTCCCTATATGGAGAAGAGAGGCCTTATGGGCCCCCTAAGGCTCCTGAGCCTGGGTGCAACCGCATCCCCTGCACCCTCTATAGTTACGCCCCTGGTTGAACCCCTCCAATCTTGTCCGTTTAACCCTCTCATCTCTGCTGCCAGGAAAGATTGCAGCATGCTTAAAGGGTCTTCCCACTTTGATTGGGGATGGAGACACCGCTGTCCAATCAGTCCTTAGGACCTAGAAATGACAACAAGGCTGTGTGTATAATAAGCCTGCTGTTAGAGCACACTAAAGGCCCATTGTCAGGCTCTAATGAACAAGAACATTTGTAGGAATGTTCATTGCCGAATTATCGGGCTGCGTGAAGCTGCACCCAATAAACCAATGAATGAACAAATACTAGTTCACTAGCCGATTGCTTCTTTTCTGCAGCGGACAAATAATCGTTATTGGCAGCACCTCTCCCAGTGTGAATAGGAAATGTATGGCCAACAATGATGATGATGTACTGGGGACAAACAATTGCATTAATGAAGCAGGGAGAGGTGAGTATATGACTATGTATTATGTTAGTGCATGGAGAACAAGGTTTTACAGAGAAGCTACAACTCAGACAACCCTTCTGAGAGGTGTGAAATGGGAAGAGTATAAAAAAAACATTTTTTTTTCTATATTTGCACCTTAAAAAAATTATATAAATTATCCAGTAATGTGTGGATTTTGATGCAGAATTAAAAATGGCTTAATTCTGCAAGAAAATCCATATTTAGGCATGCAGATGTTGGTGTGGCAAATTCATGTTAAAAAAAAGCCCTAAATGCAACTTTTCCACATAAAATGAAGTCTCGTATAGCCAATTAAAAAAAAAAAAAATTATGGCTACTGAAATCCCAAAGGGCAAAATCAAAATAATGAAGCTGGGCATTAAGGTCCAAATAAGAGTGGGCACTAAGAGGTTAACTACAGAAGACGCGTTACATAGGGCTGTTTAGGAGTTAATCATAATACAGGGTTATTACAAATGATCTTCCTGACTTGAACCCCCATATCTCCCGTTTAATGATGCTCAGATACGGAAATAGGATACCAATGGAAACAGAAACTCCCCCTCAGAGGTGATGAATGTGGCCCCTTTGTCACTGGACTCACATGGAGCCTGTAGTCACGTTCCTGCCGTACATGTTGTAGAGTATCCCGACTGACTGATGCAATGGCTTCTGGGATGCCGCAAATCATGTTGGGTGGTAAGGGGGGCATGTGGACTCTAATACTCCCCCAGATGAAACATCACAAGCTTGTAAGGTCCGGGGAACATGGAGGCCAAGGAAGAAGTTCACTATCATCAGCCCCTGCACGGACAATCCATCTCATGTCCACGGATTGGATTCCGCATGCGGGAATCCGCAGCGTAATCCAAACCTGCCCACGGCCAAGACACTGTGATACCTGTCCGGTTGCTGTCTGGGTCTTCTATGGGTCTGCACATGCGCAGTGGAGTTTGTTATTTATTAAACTCCTACTCCTACTTTCCCACATAGACATTGCAGATGGGCCGCGGATCAGACGGCTTCCATTGACATCAATGAAGGCTGACTATGCAGGATCTGCACTGAAATGGAGCATGCTGTGATTCTTTTTCCGGACTGAAAATCTGCATGCTTTATTTCATTTGCGGACACCCATGTATTCCTATGAGCAGCTTCCCCACAGATGACCTCCACGGATTCCCCACGGGTGACCTGCGCGGATTCCGCGAATCCCATCCGCCTGTGGACATTGAACCTTACTGTTGGACAGAAATGAACATTTTTGAGTTTCTGTTTCCATTGATATCAAATTTATGTATCAGAGTGTCATTAATGTGAATTATGAAGGTTTCAAATCAGGAAGATCGTTTGTGATAACCCTGTATTCCTGGGAATGTGTGTAGTGGTGTACAGTGGATTAGTGGTTTAAGGGATTGTGCCAAGATGCCATCCACTGTTCATATACCCTATAAGAGCTTGTGCATGTTGGCGTATACCTGGTGGTCCAGGGCAGTGTTTCTCAACTTCAGCCCTCAATGCGCCCGAACAAGTCATGTTTTCAGGATCTCCTATAGGAAGAACACCGGTGGCAATATCTGAGGCACTGACAATAATTTACATCACCTGTGCAATACTGAGGAAATCCAGAAAACATGACCTGTTGGGAAGGAAGGGGGGGGCACCTGAGGGGAGATCTCTCCCCCCCCCCCCCGCTCACCCCTGCAGCTCACCGCTCACCTGTGCCGGCAGCCGAATCTTTTCTTCCGAGCGGGCAGGTACTCGCTAAGGGCAATGCTCGCTCGAGTAATTGTCCTTAGCGAGTATGCTCGCTCATCTCTAGTGCCTAATATTTCTGGTGGTGAAAGGGTTGAGGTGTCCTTTGCCTTTTAATGAGGTTGACCCTTTCCAATCCATTTATTTTTTCTCATCCATTCTCCCCAGCTCCAAATAAATTGGAGCTGGGGAGAATGAATGAGAAAAAATAAGTTTTCTCTTTACCCTCCTGATCTGACAGAGTTCAGGATGGTGCAGGTGCTCACTACACAGTGGGGGAATGCGGAAGTATTACTTCCGCATTCTCCCTTCAGGCTCGCGGCTCGGTGTTCATGTGACAGCTGGGGGTCAGGTGACAACGGCGGTCACATGATCGCCGAGCGGAATGCAGAAGTAATACTTCCGCATTCTCCCTTCAGGCTCCCGGCTCGGCATTCATGTGAAAGCTGGGAGTCAGGTGATAATTGAGCTAATTGAGCGCTATGTAATGTGTAAAGGAGAAGGCAGAAACGGGTTTTAACCCTTTCTGCCTTCTCCTCGGGGGGTCCTAGATGAGGACAAGTGCAGGAGGGCATCTGCACCCGATGTGTCTGACGATCGGGTACAGATGCACCCCTGCACTGCAGTGTCGGGCCTGTCCCGACATCGGAGCTGTGGAGGAAAATGATGATGTCGGGGCAGGCCACACATTGAGTTGGAAAGGGTTAAAGATATATATTACAGCACAACAAAATATATATCAAGTGTTCCCATCAAATCATATTGCAGACAGCAAGAAAAAAAAGAACCCTATTAATATATAACATTTAATAAATAGCAAGCATAAAAACTCCCATAAGTAAACTGTTATATGAAAAAATCTTTCAAAGTGTGTAAATGTAGCACCAGATTCAGACAACCCAAACAGCTGGGATTTCTTTGTGAACAATTATATAGCCATAGTAACATAGTATGTAAGACCGAATGAAGACATTGTCCATCTAGTTCAGCCTGTTTAACCTCCCTGTTGATCCAGAGGAAGGGGAAAAAAACCAAGAGCAGAAGCCAATGAGCCCTTTTGGGGAAAAATTCCTTCCCGACTCCCTAATGCAAATCAGACTGTTCCCTGGATCAACCCCTAATAGTTCCTACCTCCCTGTATACCCAGATTAACAATTAACCTAAGATTTATATCCTGTAATATCCTTCCCTTCTAGAAAGACATCAAGTCCCCTTTTAAACTCCTCTATGGATTTTGCCATCACCACTTCCTCCGGTAGAGAGTTCCACAGTCTCACTGCTCTTACAGTAAAGAACCCCTTTCTGTGTTGGCGATGGAACTTGCTTTCTTCTAGACGTAGCAGATGTCCTCTTGTTACCGTTGCAGTCCTGGGTATAAACAGATCATGGGAGAGATCCTTGTATTGTCTCCTCATGTATTTATACATAGTTATTTGGTCGCCCCTCAGCCGTCTTTTTTCCAGGGTAAATAACCCCAATTTGGATAGCCTCTCTGGGTATTCCAGTCCCTTCATTTCATGTATTAGTTTAGTTGCCCTTCTTTGAACCCCCTCCAGCACTGTAACATCTTTCCTGAGCACCAGTTACCAGAACTGTACGCAGTATTCCATGTGGGACCTCACAAGTGCCTTATATAGTGGTAGAATAATGGTCTCATCCTTCACCCCTATACCTCTTTTAATGCACCCCAAGACTTTATTAGTAGAGATGAGCGAGCACGCTCGTTTAAGGCTGATGCTCGAGAGAGCATCGGTCTTTTCGAGTAACCGCTTACTCGTCCGAGCAAATGCGGGGGGGAGCGCGGTGGAGAGTGAGAGAGATATCTCTTCCCCCCCGCATGGTGCTCAGACGAGTAAGCAGGTACTCAAGAAGACCGATGCTCTCTCGAGCATCAGCCTTAAACGTACTCGCTTATCTCTATTTGTTAGCTTTTGCAGCAGCTGACTGGCATTGGTTGCTCCAGTTTAATTTACAATCCACTAGTACCCCCAGGTCTTTTTCCATATCACTTTTTCCTAGCAGTACCCTATTTATTGTATATTGGTGACGTCCGTTTCTCCTGCCCATGTGCAGAACCTTACATTTATCAACATTGAACTTCATTTGCCATTTTTCTGCCCAAGCCCCCGGCTTATCTCGGTCCATTTGTAGCCGCACATTGTCCTCCGTTGTATTGAATATATTGTATAATTTTGTGTCATCTGCAAATATTGATATTTTACCTTGCAGCCCCTCTATCAGGTCGTTGATAAATATATTGAACAGAATGGGGCCCAATACTGAGCCCTGTGGCACCCCGCTAGCGACTGTGGTCCAATCAGAGTATGAACCATTTATTACCACCTTCTGCTTTTTATCTCTGAGCTAATTCTTCACCCAATCCGAGCTGTCTCATTTTATAAATCAGCCTATTATGCGGCATGGTGTTAATGCTTTAGAGAAATACAGATATACGAGATCAATAGACTCTCCCAGGTCCCGCTTAGAACTTACTTCATCGTAGAACCTGATCAGATTGGTCTGACATGATCGACCGCTCATGAACCCATGCTGGTGAGGAGTTATTCCGTTGTTCTCCTTGAGGTATTCTTCAATGGCGTCTCTCAGAAACTCCTCGAATATTTTTCCAGCTACTGAAGTGAGTCTTACCGGCCTGTAGTTACCAGACACTCTTTTGAACCCCTTTTTGTAAATTGGAACCACGTTGGCAATGCGCCAATCCAGTGGTACAACCCTGGCCTTGATAGTATCCATAAATATTAGAAATAGTGACCTAACTATCTCATCACTTAGTTCCCTCAGAACCCTTGGGTGTATTCCATCTGGGCCTGGCGTCTTATCGATTTTAATCTTCTTTAATCGGTTCCGCACTTCCTCCTGCGTTAGGTATGAAATATTTTGTGAGGGGTTCATTTTATTCCCCTACATCTCATGTGGCATTACCTTTTCGTTCGTGAATACACTTGAAAAGAAACTATTTAATAGATTTGCCTTCCCTCCATCATCTTCAATGATTTCTCCTGCATTATTGGTTAAAGGGCCAGTGCTCTCGGTGCAAATCCATTGCTGTTACTATAGTTGAAGAATAGTTTCCGGTTGTTTTTGCTCTTTGTGGCGATCAGTCTTTCTGCCTCCTCCTTAGCAATTTTGATCTTTTCTTTGCATATTTAGTTTTTTTCCCTGTACGATTTTAGCGCTTCTTCGCTGCTTTCTTGCTTTAGTAGTTTGAACGCTTTCTTTTTTTTTTCTCATTTATTGCCCCTCTTACCGCCTTGTCGAGCCACATTGGTTTCCTTTTACTTGAAGTTCTTTTATTTTTAAAGGGAATGAACTGCTCACATGAGGTGATTAGGATCATTTTAAACTTTTCCCATTTGTCCTCTGTACTGATATTTTTGAGGATGTTGTACCAATTAATGTTACCGATAGTAGCTCTAAGCTGATCAAATTTTGCTTTACTAAAGTTTAGTTTGTTTTTTGCTCCCTGATAAGGCTTCTTATTGAATGACAGCTGGAAATTAATTATATTGTGGTCACTGTTCCCCAAGTGCCCCTCGATCTGTACCCCCAGTATTCAGTCTGGTTTGTTAGTTAATACTAAGTCCAGAGTGGATTAAAAACAATCACAGAAAACGGCTATTACTTACTGGGTGAGGAGTACATATAGATGCATCCTCTCACCATGCAGGTAGCTGACTACCAAATGAGGGAGCGAATTACACCTGTGCAGGACACCGATGAGACAGCCACTCACACTGCCTCTTGATATAGAGGGGGGTGGCTGCTTGGCGTATACTCCCACACATAGTGGATACAAAGTGCCAGACCATTCTGATATATGTAGTTCACCATGCAGACCAGCAACCTATTAACCCTTTCCAATCCACTGTCTGATGTCTAAAGACATTCTGATTGAAGGCTGTACAGCTCTGATGTCGGAAGACGTCCAGCAGGGTATTCTTACTGTATATTACTGGCCCCTCTGTTGTTGGGGTCCTCTCCAGCATGTCTCATACCACAGTACTGGCTCTAGCCAGCAGACGCACCATTGTATAACGGCAGAAAGAGAAAGCCCCCTAGGAAACCCTGAATCCAAAATTGGATTGCAAAGGCTTAAAGACGCCATAATAATTCGGCGGGTTGCCCTGCACTTCCATTAGTGAACCACATTGGTACTGCCACCCTGGGCTCCCCCTGGAGTCTTAAAGCCGCACTGCATGTGAATGATAGATAATAAATGCAAGGCGTTTATTGGTTGGTCCAGAGTAGCCTTCCCTCTATTGGCTCCCGCACAAGTTGGATAAGGTAGTTATCTTTAATTGTTCTCAAGAATTTATCACCCCTATGAGATTTGCAGGTCTCGTTATCGCATATTATATCTGGATAATTAAAGTCCCCCATTAACCCTTTCCAATCCACTGTCTGACATCTAAAGACATTCTGATTGAAGGCTGTACAGCTCCGATGTTGGAAGACATCCGGCAGGGTATTCTTACTGTATATTACTGGCTGCTCTGTTGTCAGGGGCCTCTCTAGTATGTCCCATACCGCAGTACTGGCTCTATCCAGCAGATGTCGCCATTGTATCATGGCAGAAAGAGAACGCCCCCTAGCAAACCCTAAATCCAAAATTGGATTGCAAAGGGTTAAAATTACTTTGTTGTGGATTGACATCTCTTCTATCTGCCTTAATAGTAAGGTTTCAGTTTCTTCTGTTGCTTTTGGTGGTCTATAGAAAACCCCTATCAGGATTTTGTTATTCTTTTCTCCCTGTATTTCTACCCATAGAGATTCCACCTGTTCATCTCCTGCCCCAATATCCTCCCGTAGCCTCAGCATTAAGTAGGATTTCACATACAGACATACCCCTCCACCTTTCTGGTTTCCATGGTCTCTTCTCAAGAGGTTGTAACCTAGTAGATGTAGTACAGGTATATGCCATCATACCACCAGCTGACCTTAATCTGCTTTACCATGGAACATATGGGCCTCCAGGAGATCCAGATAAATGTACTGTACCCCTCCCTAATGACCTACTATCAATATATTACTGATAAGTCAAACTATATCTTATTGTAAAATATAAAAATAAGGAGAATAATAATAATTAAAATATTGATATATCTATGTTTTACTCATAACCCAGATCTACATATATGTTATAAATGCTATTTGTTACTCTTTGTGAATATAAAACAGAATTGATGTAACCTGTGATTATTATCTTATGCAAATCTCAATAAAAATGTAATTATAAAAAAGAAAAAAAAAAAAAATATATATATATATAACTAGCTGATATACCCGGCTTCGCCCGAGTTAATTTGGTACTGGTGTTTATCTGGTGTTCACACGGAAAATCTTATGAAGTTGTGGTTACTTTAGAGATACCGAGGAAAAAATTATGTTCACCATTTTGCATGGTTCTTTGCGTTACCCAGGAAACACCACATGGAGGTAACCATGCAACGTTTCCTTTATATAAGATGGCATTGGGAAGTGAGAGAATTAAATTCCGTACGTAAAATTTGGATGCTACTTCTTTTGTACTTAAAATTGAATAATCAAGTTGGCACCCCTTTACTTTTCCTATTTATGACATAATCAATGCCCGTGCCAAATTTCAAGTTTCTATGACATCGGGAAGTGAGAGAATTAGATTACGTATATAAAATTTGGAAGCTAATTCTTTTGCGCTAGAATTGAATAATCGAGTTGGGACCTATTAACTTTTCCTACTTATGACATAGTCAATGCTCGTGCCAAATTTCATGTTTCTACAACATCGGGAAGTTGGAGAATTAGATTACGTACGTAAAATTTGGACGTTAGTTCTTTTGCGCTAGAATTGAATAATTGAGTTGGGACCCATTTACTTTTCCAATTTTGGACATAATCTATGCCCGTGCCAAATTTCATGTTTCTACGACATTGGGAAGTTGGAGAATTAGTAGCCAGTGAGTCAGTCAGTGAATCAGTGAGTGAGTCAGTGAGGGCTTTTGTCTTTATATATATATATAGATAAGTAGAGTAATCGCCGTGAAAAGGGCGCCTCCACTTCTCAGTGGCTTAACCCTCAACCTATAGATTTCTCTACATATTCACTGTATCATTCTCTCAATGCATTCCCTCATTCATTCAGGGGATTTTTCAGTAGATAATGTTCCATGCTACAATCAGCAGGAAGATTTCACCCAATGTATAAGTTGGCGCACATTCCAAGGATGATGCCAACACTATAAATATCTACCTGTCAAACATAGTTGTACTGTAAATTTATGAAAACAGTTCTAGGAGGTATGGCATATAGCAGAGCTCTAAGAAAAGATGCCCCATGGTATTTAATTGTGGGGTTTAGGCAGTGAATTGAACCTTTGTCTGGGGTGAAGAGCAGCCTAGCTACAGCTGTATTTTGAGTATTTAAAGAGTCATCCTAAAATATTTGACATGTCATTGTGACAAATCAGAAGTTTTGATCGGTGGGATTCTGGTGCTAAGACCTCCACCAATCACTGAAACTAAGGGGCATATGTGCTCAGCTGGGTGCTGTGCCCCTTCGGCTGTAATTGGTTTTCCTGGGAAGCTGTAGTTGGGTGCATAGGTGTCTCACAGTGATGTGTCAGAAGTTTTACGAAAGTGCACTTATTCTTTAAACTAAAAAAAAACCTGTTAAAATGGCATTACATTTAATAAATCATGCCAAATAAAGCATCCAGGATCCTGGGGCTTTCTTGGCAAAACCCAAGACTACAAAGAACACAAAGAACATTGGAGATATGTCAGAGGGAGGATGTCTGGGGCATCAGGTGTCCCATGAGGAAAAGTTAAAAAGTAAAGTGAGAAATAACTTTTTTCCCCTTCGCATTTCTCTGTAAACATATAGGAGATTGGTTGTACAGCGCCACCTTATGGCCAAACAGGTTTATTGTTTCCAGGGCAAAAAAGAAAATTTGGCTAGTGTTTGCTGAAATTTCATGTCTTCCACAGAATGATGGTGTCCCCTTTATTATTTGCTCAGCTATGGGTGGTCTTGGTATTGCAGCTCAGGCCCATTAAAATGAATAAGACTGAGCTGCAGTACCAGGGATAGCCACAACATTAGATATGGTGCTGTAACTGTGTAAACAATAAAGGGCATACAATACATGGGAAGTCTGCAGCCCCCTATTTTTGCTGGTTGCCTGTGGTCCTGGGTATTGGACCCCCAATGACACCAGTTTGTCGCAGAGCACAGTGGATTGCATCATATTGTTTTGGTTAGTCGTGCATAGGATGAAGCGGGCACCTCTGTGGATGCAATGTGAAGCAGCAGTACTGACAAGCACAACCCCAAGTGTACACTAACTACAGTAAAGCAAATATTTAGATTACTTTGTGTAAATGAGAATGATTTTTCTCCTGGCGTATTGTCATTTACTGACAAAATTGCAGCAGGTGCCTGTAAGAACAGCACCCAGTGCAGCTGCAAGGGGTCCCCGTGAGTGAGGGGTCCACTGACAGGCTAAAAACAGGAGCCTTTTGTTTATTAGATTGCATGTGATGGACTGAGCTAATCAATTTCATGGCTCACAACTGCTGGGAGATTGATAAAGAAATAGTGGAGCACATATGCTATTGGTGCAGATTACAATAACGGTGGTTTGGGTGGCCACTTCCAGGGCAAGACAGGTCCTGTCAGACCACCTCACCATCCTAAAAGGCTGCCACACTCCCAGGAGGAACTGTATTCCAGATGCTGCTGCTCACAATGCAGTCTATGCATACAGCTGACTACTTCCTGTCTCCTGCTCTTAGTACAGTTTGCGCAGGAGATAGGGGAGGATTACACTGTAATCAGCAGCAGTGTCTGGAAAACAAGTGGTTGTGAAGTGCTGGTTAGAGTTTTGGAAGCAGAGTGTCACATTTGCACAGTGCACACCAAGTCCAGGATGAACACAAATAAGGATTGGAGGGAAGGGATTGGGACAGGGGAACGTGCATACATGCTGAACACCATTACAAAGTGAACTGTAAACGGGACTTGATAGCAGACATCCAACAACGACTGACAAACACCAAAACACTTACCTAAAATACCAAAACGCATGAGCATAAGGAATAACCAAATAATTTACGAGGTAGTGGTTCATATTTTGTCCATGATACTTAAGCTCACGGGCATGCGACAAGGGTCCCTACAAGATGTAACATGGGTGGGCATGGAGGCTCTAGTACTCTTTTGTACTGCCTCTAGAAAAAAGGAAATGAGGGCGTGTGTGTGACAGGCAGTATACGTAAAGGGCACCGTGAGACCAAATGTTCTTCAACCAAGCGCCTAGGAATGTTTATGACAGTGCCACCCGTCTCTGCATGACGGATAATGAAACAGTTGTAGCTACTAGTGCTTGTCGGACGATAAAACAATCTTTTCTACTGGTGGTCTGTCGAGGGCGTCTTGAGACCGGTAACCTTGTCTGCATGTAGCATCAAACATCCACTGGTCCAAAACCTCCTAACAGTCTGGTCAGAATGGCCCAGTTGGTGGGTAATTTGTCAATGCGATCATCCAGCTTCTCACATTTCAAAAATGCGCCCCCTCTCAGACTGTTAGGGCTCATGTCCATGGGGCGGGTTTGAATTCCGGGGTCTGCGTGGAGCACCTGAGTGAATGATCTGGAGTTCAAACCTCCTATAGACAATGATCGGCTCCCACAGCTTAACTAAAGCATGCGGATTTGTTTTCCAGACCTTCCGGTCTGAAAAGCAAATCTCAGCATGCTCCGTTTTGCCGCGGATCCCGCAGGGGCGGCTTCCAATGAAGTCAATGGAATCCGTCTGATCTGCGGCACACCCAGAACTGTCACTCTGGGTGTGCTGTGGGTCCTGCGGCAAAGCAGGAGATTTAAAAAAAAAAATCTCCACTGTGCATGTGCGGTGGGCGTGCCCGCCCACATGCACGGAGGAGATGATGGACGACCTGCATGCATCCGGACTGGTAAGCAGTGTTCTCATGCCGTGGGCAGGGTGGGATCCTGCGGCGGGGCTCCCACCCACGGAACCTGACCTGCCCGTGGACATGAGGACTTAATTGTGTGAAATCTCTTCTACTGCGTCATAGAGGAGTCTGCTGGTCAACAAGCTCTACACAAGTGGAAGAAGAGGTCACTACACACAAGGAGCCTCCGAGAGCCTCTTATAGGCCAAGCGGAGAACCACTTTTAGGGCCTCAGGAGGCAAGACCATTACATCTCATATCTGCCTGAGGTGTAACTGCATGCTGAATTTTGCTCCTTCTAGGTGCTTGAATTTTTTTTTACAATGAGTGTAGTATGAATCTGCCCACACATATAAAAATATACAATATAATCATATGCAAATAAATGATGGGAAAAATATAGAGAAAATTATTTAAATACATAAAGCACCTGCAAATGACCACAAAACTAAAATTTCCACATTTAGTCCTCTAGGGATCTCTGACTCAAACTCAAAGATCATTTTAAACTATACATTTGACACCTTAACAATAAAATTTCTCCCCGACAATCCTTTTTAACACTATCTATGGCTGAGAAGATCAATTCCCCCTGATCACAACTATGACAATCTCTGTTTATCAAAAGCATTTTCTGTATTAACAATGTGTTCTGCAATTCTCCTTTTCCAAGATCTAGACAGAGTACGAATATACTGTGGCTTACAAGGACATTCAATTAACTATTATTCTCACTACCACAAGTGAGAAATTCCCCAATATTAAATTCATAGTCATTAAAAGGGTTTTGTCATAAAAAAAAAAAAAACTATACTCAACTATTCCTCCACAGGCAATCTCCTTACGGCATCTTCTCATCACTGATCTTCTCCAGTGCCCCAGGTCACATCACCTCCAACTGTCGGACTTGTTATGAAGCCGGCATTCCTCACATTCTCCTTCCTGCAGGTCAGTGAAGGTCAAGTCCTTGTGATGTAGCATTCACTGGCTAGGAAGGAATGCTGATCTATTGCAGAGACAGCGGGCATTAGCAGTCTCTGCAATAGCTCGGCATCCCCTCCTAGGCTGTGAAGTAGTGACGTAGCGTACATTGCCGGGCAGGAAGTAGACTGCCTGTGAATGTACGTAGTGTCACAGGAAGCAAAAGAATCAGCCAGCTGGAAGTGAGGTGACCCCCCCCCCCCTCCCCCTTGGACTTCAGGAGGCAGGAGAAGATAGGTAAGGTGAAGATCTGTTAAGTAGACTGATGGGGAAGGAATAGGTAAGCATAGATTTTTTTTTTTTTTATGACAGTGCCCCTTTAACCTTGGATTTATCGACTACCGTTCTCCTCTGAAAACTAGTTATTTGACAATTTACACTTCTCCCACACCTAAAAAACCTTCCATAGAAAGCCAAGTTGTAGATTTAACTTCCTGCTCAATTTTTTTCACTGTTGGTGCCATCACTGAAGCCAAATTCGGAGCTCTAGAAAATACTATCGGTGGTTTCTCTGGTAATGCTGGATCCAAAATTTCATCCTCTCCCAACAATATACCGAAGCCTATAAATAACCCTTCTAGTCTCCCTATGATCAGTACTACAAGGTATGATAAGTTTGGCTGAACCTTCCTGTTTCATCCACTGAAGAAAGGTAGAGGATTCTATAGAACCTTGATTTTCAATGAGAATAAATTACATTTAACCCTTTGCAATCCAATTTTGGATTCAAGGTTTCCTAGGGAGCTCTCTCTTTCTGCCATTATACAATGACGCCATCTGCTGGCTAGAGCCAGTACTGCAGTATGGGACATACTGGAGAGGTCCCCGACAACAGAGCGCCTAGTAATATACAGTAAGAATACCCTGCCGGACGTCTTTCAACATTGAAGCTGTACAGCCTTCAATCAGAATGTTTTCAGACGTCAGATAATGGATTGGAAAGGGTTAAAGAAAGACCTGATGATGCGCTATCTACTAAGGCTAATTCCACGCAGGCGATTGCGATCGTGGCAAAATCACATCTTTATTCACTGGAATTTGTGAGCGTTAACGATGCTTTTTTTGGAGAATGATCTCACATTGCATCGCTGCCGCCTGCGATTAACTCACGCAATACAGTATAATTTTGATAAGAAAGTTGAAAAATCACTGTTTTCTCAAAAATTCAGCAGTAAGAGGTTTATAAATGGTCTTGAAGTACAAAAGAGTAAACAATATCCCGCAAAGGACAAAATATTATTACATCGGTCGTTTTTTAAGTGGATTACCTTGTGAAGGGGGCACAGAGGGGAGTTATTATTGTCTGGGCACAAAGGAAAGCAGTATTACTGTGGAGCACAAAGGAGGCACTATTTCTTGTGGTGGGCATTATGGAGCTAGCATTACTGTGTAGGTAGGGACACTATTACTATAGGGCAGCAGTGAGATAGGTATTGGGTGTAGCAGCAGGACGGGGAGAGTGTGTAGTGAGAAGTCATGGCTGGAAGAAGTCATTGTGGTGGTCTGGGCTCAGATAGAGAAGAAAGGCAAAGGTGAACAACTCCAATCAGAGGTGACGTCACCTGTGATCACTGGAGGTAACTGCACTGTAATCACTGTGTACAGCTAGTATCTGACTACTATAGTATATGTTTATTACATTATGGTATACTAGCGCTGAGCGGCTGTATGTAACCTTGCTGTGTTATAAAAGTATAAAAATTGTATTATAGATATGTTGCCTGAGATATATATTATTTTTTATGGTGCACAATGTGGGCATACTTTTATTCAGGAGCACTTAGTCAAACATACTTTTATTAAAAGGCACAATCTAGGTAAGAAAAGTGGTGCGGCTGATTATAGTTAAAAGGGGTTGTACCATAATCAACTTTTATCACCTATCTATAGGATAAGTGATAAAACTGCAAATGGTAGGGGTCTCAGCAGTTATACCCCTACCAATTCCGAAAACGGGGTCCCATGTCCCCCACTTCTCCTGACTACAGGCTCCATGCACCACTTGCAGTAAGGAGGAGATTAAATGTAGTGGCAATTGAGCATGCACAGTGCTGCTCCATTCATTTTCATTGGGACTGCCACAGATAGCCGATCGCTCATACTCAGCTATTTCCGTTAGCCCCACTGAAATGAATGGAGTGGCACTGCACATATGCAACCTGGGATCGGTGGATCGCTGAAGCCCAGGAATGATCAGCTGTCACAGTAACAAACAGCGGGAACAGTTCTCAGTGTTACTTACTGTGACAGCTAACCGCTCTCATGCTGCAGGGACCCACCAATCGCAGCATTCCTGCAGCATAGGATGGGTTAAACTAACAGATTCTGACCCAGGTGCCCTTATCAGGGCCTGAACCAATCAGGTCCCGATGTCCGCACCCAATCAGAGGCTGTAAGTTACAGCTATAGCCGGTAATTTCCTGAAGATGGAAGCCTGCTACGGCTGAGAAAAGGAGGACCGTAAATATACAACAGCTTAGTAAACTGGCATGGTGCTGGCTGCCGTATGGACGGTCAGGAAGGGGTTAAGGAAAAACTGTAGCTAAAGTCTTTCTTTAACCCTTTGCAATCCAATTTTGGATTCAGGGTTTTTCCTAGGGGGCTTTCTTTTTCTGCCATTATACAATGGCGCCATCTGCTGGCTACAGCCAGTACTGCAGTATGTGACATGCTTGAGAGGAATACCCTGCTGGACATCTTCCGACATTGGAGCTGCACAGGCTTCAATCAAAATGAGGGAAGACGTCAGACAGGGGATTGGAAAGGGTTAAATCACTGGAACACAAAGTTGTGAAACTTCAATGCAAAATAAACTATTAAAACAATCCACCTATTTAGATAATTGCCTTCGGACAGTCGGCTGGACGCTAGAAAGCAAGAACAGTTTCCAAAACGGGAAAAAACTAATTTACTCCGTACGATAGAAGAAAATACGTTGAGGAATCCGTCTAGGTTTCTTTCTGAGAAGTGATTTTACTACGTGCCTCAATTCTTAGCATATGATTCAGATACTAGAGGGACTCACTAACAAGCCACGCTCTACTGTCTACAGTCTGCTATAATGTGTAGCGAGGCCAAAGAGAACTGGGAACTCTTCGGATTATCATATTGCTTCCAATGAGTGATTCTATCAATACTGTTAACTTGGGGATTGCTATTTATGTAATTACGTAACACATGAAAGTACCCCAAAAGTTCCTTAAAGTAGTATTCCCAAACTTGTACCTTCATGGCATGTCCTCGACAAGTACCATAAAAGTCTAATAGGTACCATCTGAGACCTGCACTTATCTCAAGTTCAAACTCCAACCACCCGTGGACCTGCTGTGGCCGGGGGTGTTCAGAAGGACCAAATACAATCGAGCAGGCTTTGCTAATCTCTTTAGAAGTCCATGTGAGTTACGGAAGCAGTGCAGCTTGCTGTGTTACACTGTTTGCGTAACTCCCATTGACATCTACAGGAGTTATGGAAATGACACAGCCACAGTTGACTTCTCATCCTCACCTGACAACTTGTTGCTAGCGGCATTCCCATTACAGCCATATTTGGACCAGACGGAAACACAATTTAAAAAAAGTATTTGAACAGTTAAAGGGATTAACAAGATCAAAAAAACATGGCTGCTTTCTTCTAGAAACAGCGCCAAACCTCTCTGGTATTGCTCTTCATACAGAGCCCTGTGTGGAGCAGAGTGTTAAGGCAGCAGAAATGCAGTCCTAAGCTCTCGCTCACGACCTGAAGGTTGCACTTTAAACCCCCGAACTGTTCAGGTAGCCGGCTCAAGGTTGACTCAGCCTTTCATCCTTCTGAGGTCAGTGAAATTTGTACCCAACTTGGTGGGGGGGGTAACAAATAAAATTACTCGAATGCGGAATAAGTTGGCGCTGAGTTGCAATACTACATACAAACTAAGGACAGGAGTGGCGCTGTTTTTGGAAGACACTCACCAGTTTTTTTCTAATCCTGTAGAATCCCTTTAAATTAGACGAATAGTTATACCTTTTTGGGGGGTTTTTCTACAGTTTTCTAGCTTTTAACCCCTAAGCTGCCATAGATCAGGTGCTACATTGAATGTAGCATAGTCACAGAGGGAGGAAAGAAAAGGACAGAGAAGAGAGCAAGGGGCTATGCATTTTTATGTAAGCTGAGAGTCTTTCTGACTAAATGACAGTTCGGAAACTTTTAAGCGCCTGCTGTTAACGTCTCTTCTACTTTCATCCACTTATAAGAGGAAGAGCAGGGCAGGAGAATAACTGGCTGACATGGGAGATAATGGCGCTTTGATGGAGGGCAAAATTTTTGTTTATACACTAAGAACCCATTATCCAAAAAGACTTTACATACTGACTCTCTTCTCCTTCAGTTACATCCACGGAACAGTCATGGTTCCATAGCATGGAGCTTTATTTCTATCTTCCTAGTTACATCAATTGACATAATAGCCCACATTGCTTCCCAAGCCTGAAGAAGGTATCTCAATGTAGGTTTATTTTCTCTGCGGCACCACCACTGGAGAAATTAAGTATTGCTTAGTATACATTTAACCCCTTAGTGACGGCCCCACGGTGTTTTTACCTCGTGCCATTGCAGGACGTGTATGGAGGGAGATAGCACCGCTATCTCCCTACATATAGCGTGGGCGTCAGCTGTTTCGGGGGAGCCATGCACGTTTCATGGCTTCTGAAAGGCTCCATGGCTGTCTTGGCAGATTACCTAGCAAGCTGTCCCCATGGGCTGGCTCGGTAGGCTCCCTGCCAGAATGCAGTATGATGTAATGCTATGGCATTACATCATACTGCAGGAGCGATCAAAGCATCACTGGTTGTGGTCCCTCCTAGGGACTAAAAGAAAGTGTAAATATAAAAACAATAAAGTTTTACTAATTATTTTTTTAAAAAGTAATAAAAGTGAAAAAAAACAAAACCCTTTTGCCATATTTGTAGAGATGAGCGAGCACGCTCGGATAAGTCAGTTACTCGAGCGAGCCTCGCTCTTCTCGAGTAACTGCATTCTTGTCCGAGTGTGCTCGGGGAAAGGGGCAGCGGGGGATGTTGGGGGATAGCATGGGAGAGAGTGAGAGAGATCTCTCTTTTTCTCCCCGCTGCTCCCTGCCGCCCCCCGAGCACGCTTGGACCAGAATGCAGTTACTCGAGAAGAGCGAGGCTCGCTCGAGTAACTGACTTATCCGAGCAGGCTCGCTCATCTCTACATATTTGTAATAAAAGACTCTAAATAATAAAGCAAAAATACGTATTTGGTATCGCTGCATCCGTAAGAGTCCGATCTATCCAAGTAATACATTATTTACCACGAATAAAAAAATAAAGAACACTAGAAATGCACTCTCCAAGAAAAAAATTAATAAAAAGTGATCAAAAAGTTGTTTGTACTCAAAAATGGAACCAACGGAAACGACATCACATACCGTACAAAACGAGCCCTCGCACAACTATGTCGATGGAAAACTAAAAATGTTATTGTGCGCAGAAAATGGAAACAGTAAAGGATTTTTAAAAATTAAATATCTTTAAAAAAAAATACAAGTAGTACAGTAAAGAAAAAACTATATAAATTTGGTATCGCAGTAATCATACGGACCCATAGAATAAAGTTATCATGTCATTTTTGTTGCCGTTTGTGCGCCGTAGAAACAAGACGCACCGAAAAATGGTGGAATGTCCTTTTTTTCTGTTTCTCTCCACTCTGAATTTTTTAAAAGTTTTTCAGTACATTATATGGTACATTAAATAGTACCATTGAAAAATACAACTCGTCCCGCAAAAAACAACAAGCCCATGGATAAATAAAGGAGTTACGATTGTTTAAAAGAGAGAACGAAAAAACGAAAATGGAAAAAAGCAAAAGAGCTCAGTCACTAAGGGGTTAAATCCATGAGTTGTCTGTGTATTATAGGACTGGGCTCTTTGTAGCCACTCTCCATGAAGATCCTGAGTAAAGGAAGTCCTCTATTAACTCTGAGTTCACTAACAGGGCGTATAAAATGGAGTTTCTAAACCTCTAAGGGGTTTACAGTAAATGATCCTTCTAGTCACTGACTACCTTCATTACAGCTTCTGATTTACATAGAACTACACACCCCGGTAGTAACCAATAAAAGGGCTTTACATTTAGCAGCAAGTGTTCGAGCCCACTGCAGTGCCTCCGTGGGATAAATTAGGTATTACATGTTGGCCTCTTGAAATCAATAGACTGTCCCTGTATGACATAGCAGGTCCTCCAGAGCTAGAGACACTCTTTGTAGTCAGTCTCCTCTCTGGCTTTCCTAAATAGAGGACCCACATCAGGTGGTGCAGAATTTCTTAGTAGGGTGTTGAAAATCTGCTTTCTAATAAGACCAGCCCTTTAATATTTGTTTCTAGTCATGCATCGCAGCATGGTTTCCAGATAGGACATAAATAATATTGTCTATCATTTTCGTTCATGAATAAAAGATCAGTATGGCAGTGAAGACTGACACAGGCAGAAAAACAGGAGGGAAGAGAAGGAATATACTTAAATCTTACAAGATTTAATACAGACTTATGTGCCTATGGGCACACATACCAACCAGTACGTATATAGTTTTATGAAGTTGTTTTGATTGTTGCCTCTCCTATCACTGTGAGCATATTTTAATTATACTAGAAGCATGTAAGCAACGCTACCGCAATCATTTAGACAATCTAAATCTGCAGAACTGTCTTAGAATAGCCGTATGTCTAAGTTTGGATAAAGTTAGTGAAGTGAAATAGACTATGATAAGTTTTGACACCGATGCCAGGATCTCAGACTCCACTAAGAAAACAGAGGAAGGACTGGTTGGCATTGTGTCTCTACTAGAGATGAGCGAGTATACTCGCTAAAGGCAATTGCTCGAGCGAGCATTGCCTTTAGCGAGTACCTGCCCGCTCGAGACAAAAGGTTCGGGTGCCGGCGGCGGGCAGGGAGCTGCGGGGGAGAGCGGGGTGGAACGGAGGGGAGATCTCTCGCTCCCTCTCTCCCCCCTGCTCCCCCCTGCTGACTGCCGCTACTCACCGCTCCCCCGCACCGGCACCCGAATCTTTCGTCTCGAGCGGGCAGGTACTCGCTAAAGGCAATGCTCGCTCGAGCAATTGCCTTTAGCGAGTATACTCGCTCATCTCTAGTCTCTGCCAAAAAGAAATCCTCTACATGTGAATTCACACGCATTACATGTGTTCCACAAACTTCTACGACTGTCCTACTCATTGGAATGGGGTGGCTTCAGTGGCAAGCTCAGGGATTTGTGCAAGCCCTACTCGGAAGAAAGGGACAGTCGCAGTCATTTCTGCCATAAATCTGCTGCCGCTCCATTATTATTTCATTATTTCTCCCCCTTATCTACCCCTTCTGATGAGTTATCACCACCAGGGCTGGATTTATCAAAAGCCGTAATAGGCAGGTGCCTATAGGCCCCCGGTGGGATGGACATCTGGTAGAGGGAGGCTACAAACAGGATATGATAATAGTTCTCTAGGATAATGGTATTGAAAAGAGGGGCATTCAGCATTAGCACCGTATTTATAAAGCACCTCTTCTACTTTATTGGACTTCTGCAATGGAGGTTTCAAGACAACCCTATTAAGGACTCTCAAATTAAATCCTAGTCGGTTAATACGTCGAGAAGATGGGCAAAAGTTTAAGGAGTTACATAATAACATAGTATGTTAGACTGAAGGGAGACAACATCCATCTAGTTCAGCCTGTTTCCACCCTTTCCTTGTTGATCCAGAGGAAGGCAAAAAAAAACCAATGAGGCAGAAGCAAATTAGCCCAGTTGGGAAGAAAAATTTCTTCCCGACCCCATAATAGCAGTCAGAATAATTCCTGTTTCAATGTTTGATCCTGTTCCTACCTGACTCCAAAACCCGGATCAACAACTCTGCTGGTTATTTAGTGTCTATATCCTGTAATATCATAGCGCTCTAAAAACGCATCTAGTCCCCTCTTAAACTCCTCTATCGATTTCGCCATCACCACGTCCTCAGGCAGAGAGTTTCATAAATCTCACTGCTCTTACAGTAAAGAACCCCCTTCTATGTTGGTTATGAAACCTTCGTTCCGCTAGACGTAGCGGGTGTCCTCTTGTTACCGTCGCAGTCCTGGGTATAAACAGATTGTGAGAGAGATCCTTGTATTGTCCCCTCATGTATTTAAACATAGTTATTTGGTCGCCCCTCAGCCGTCTTTTGTTCAGGGTGAATAATCCCAATTTTTTTCCCGGCCTCCCTTTCCATGTATTAGTTTAGTCGCTCTTCTTTGAACCTCCTCAAGCACTGCAACATCTTTCCTGAGCACTGGTGGCCAGAACTGTGTGCAGTATTCCATGTGGGGCCTGACAAGTGCCTTATATAGTGGAAGCAGAAACCAAAAATGGCAACGGCACGCAAAATAAATTTACTATCAGAGGTATACATACCTATAATCAATACTCTAACCACATGAAATAATGCAAGGTTCTTGGTATATAATTTGATCAAATTACATTGACCCATCTGCCAACGTCCAGGTGACCAAGCTCTCAGATGGGTCCTAACTCCTAACGCTAAAAGCAGGTGGTAAATCTCAACCTGGGAAAGATGGGCTCCTACCTCTCAGAATGCTCCTCTCTTGGGACTAAGCCTACAAATAAAACCAGCGAAGGTAGGATACCATTCATATGCTCCAGTAGGAGAGACAGAAGGTAAATGGGTGGCAGGTGTGCGCGACCAAGTGAAGGGCCAATGTAATTTGATCAAATTATATATCAAGAATAGAGATGAGCGAGTAGTGCCTTAGCTGAGTATCTCCCCGCTCGTCTCTAAAGAGTCAAGGGCCACCACAGGTGACAGGTGAGTTGCGGCGGGGAGCGGGGGGGGAGAGAGGGAGAGAGAGATCTCCGCTCCTCCCTGCTCTCCCCCGCCGGCCCCCGAATCTTTAGAGACGAGCGGGGAGATACTCGGCTAAGGCACTACTCACTCGAGTAATGTGCCTTAGCAAGTATACTCGCTCATTTCTAATCAAGAACCTTGCATTATTTAATGTGGTTAGAGTATTGATTACAGGTATGTATACCTCTGATAGTAAATGTATTTTGCGTGCTGTTGCCATTTTTGGTTTCTGCTTCTACTGTATGTTGCAGCCATGGTTTAGTATCTATATATTTCTATTGAGATATCGTATATTTCCTTTGGGTAGTGCTGACCTATTTTATCTTTCTTTATATAGTGGAAGAATAATGTTCTCGTCCCTCGCCCCTATACCTCTTTTAATGCACCCCAAGACTTTATTTGCTTTTGCAGCTGCTGACTGGCATTGATTGCTCCAGTTAAGTTTACAGTCCAGTAATACCCCCAGGCCTTTTTCACATGCCCATCTAAATATAGGACCACTGGAGTTAATTACTCATCTCAGTATTAATGAGACTGGTAAATGGCCGCATTGGTCACTTGCTAAAATGGGCCACTGGACCTGGAAGTGAGCAAACACCATAGCACTGCAGCAGGCGGGTGCTTAAGAGTTGAGTATTTCTTGTTTTGCTATTTTTGGAGCTCTGCAATACTCTTCAACTATATCCACATCCTAAGGAAATGGTGCCGCTGCCAAGAGGCCTGGCACTCCCACGAGGCCCAGTGCAAATGCACCATTTGACCTATGGTTAAAACAGCCCTGCCCTGACCTTTGGGATCGTCACTGATCCTAAGAATGAAGGGGCCACAATGCTGATTCAAGGCTTCATCCCCTTAATTGTTTTTCCCTGGTGCTATCGGCCACCAAACGGTGCAGGAAATTGCAGCTGGCCCCATTCAACTGAAAGGAGCCGTGATACAGTTCAGCTTGGCCAATGGGTGGCCTGAGTGCTACAGGACTGCTGCAGGGAATCAGATTCCCTGCACCTGTCTTACGTTATTACCTGAATTGTTCCTGTTCGTATAGCAGGTAATCTATATAAATTGACCGCCTTATTATTGACCACTGTCCTTGTATGATTGTAGCATCCCTATATGGAAATTAAAGCCGTAACCCCGGAGTGCAGCATAAAAGGAAATATGACTGCCGAATCAGACTACACAGGCTTTGCATGTAGTCTGTAACCACGGAGACACAGTTCTGCATCGGAGCTGTGTACGGTCAGATACTTTTTGAAACTTTGCAAACTTTAGTTCCATTGGACCAATACCAAAATCAATAACCTGGGTGTACATACCCTTTAAATAATCAAATACTAGATTCAAATAGTAATAAGAAGATCAGGAAAATCTTTTAGTATTACGGCATTTTCTAAGATCTGAAATATATTAGTACATATAAATATTCAGACGGGCGCCAGGAAGACTTGTTGAAGTGAGAAGGAATCATGTAGCTTCTATATAAGGTCAAATGCTCCACTTGGTAAATTGCAACATTTAACAGCAATTTAGGTGACTTACACGATCACCTTCTCCATACAGTGATTAAGGAAAGCAAGCCGGAGCCAACGGTGTCTAGTGACAAGACCCCCACTACTGATCCAGGTTCTTACATAATTGCAGAGATGCATGGCAGGGGGGAGAATCGCTGCCAGGAACTGTTTGCAGACCAGAGAAGGTTTATTGTAATCTGCATTACTAAAGATGAGTGTATAGAATATCATTTTATGACTGGAATCTCAACGAACACGAATATGCCCTAGAAGGGAATAGCGCTCCGTTTGGCAAGCAAGATGAATGCAATTCTAATGAGTCGGTGGTTTAACCACTGAATGTCAAAAACTTGTAAACCCATTCATAAAATACCTGCAATTCCTCAGCCACAAGATGAGTAGACAAGTATGTTTGTGGTTTGTTGTTCAAGAGTACTGGCACTACCGCAAGACGGTAGATGGGCAAGATGGCATAAAAAGTCTTTATGTGCTGCAGGGCTGTGTGCAGGAACCACTGTATAACCAAATGAGGCTTTGGATTAAATTGATTAAAAATATCAGACCGTTTTGTGCACGCAGCTCCAGTGCACATCTATGTGTCTCCGTTATTACAGACTACAAACGACCCCTGAGTAGTCTGTTCCTGCAGTTGTACTCCCTTCCTTCTTCCGCCTACTTACTTATTCCTATTGCTTAATTCTGTACAAGTTTATAGAACTTCGGTAGGTTAGCAAGATATGGACAAGAAGTGGGAAGGAGCATTCTAGAGATGAGCGAGCATACTAGCTAAGGGCAATTACTCGAGCGAGCATTGCCCTTAGCGAGTACCTGCCCGCTCGGAAGAAAAGATTCAGCTGCCGGCGCGGGTGACAGGTGAGTTGCAGTGAGTGATCTCCCCTCCATTCCCCCCCGCTCCCCGCCCCCCGCTGAATCTTTTCTTCTGAGCGGGTAGGTACTCGCTAAGGACAATACTCGCTCGAGTAATTGCCCTTAGCGAGTATGCTGGCTCATCTCTAGAGCATTCTGGATCTGATGCACATGACTATGTAGGTGTTTTTTTTAATTTATCGGGACTATTGCTTAAATAACAAATTTTATAAAGGGGTTATCCTTTTTTGTTGGGAGCGTCTCATGATTATAAGATGACCACAGGTTGTCTGACTGCATAGACCCCAGTAATCAGATGTATTTTGGGGTGGAACTCAATAAGAAGTGTTCAATTTCTCTTTAGTGCTGCCACAGGAAAAATGAAGTATTACAGGTTTACATAGTATCAGGTCCTCCAGAGTATCAGGGAGGAGACAATAGGTGGAGGAGGCCACCTAAGGTGCTTTTGAAGGTAGAATGGAAATGGGAAGTATGTATTATAAATGAGAAGATCAGGGATTGGTAGGGTACCCTACCACCCTTGGAGCCTAAAGTTCAGCAATCCTCATGCTGAACTTTAGGGTCGAAGGGTGGCAGGGTACATTTTAAAACCACCATTGTGAGCATCAAAAGAGAGATTATCCCACCACTGGCGACTCATACTCTTTGTAGCTGCTCTTTAGGTATTCCAGTAGGGGCACCTTAGTCCATTAAAAATGGTTTTCCCACTAATAACGTGTATTCCCTATCCACGGGAATAAATGTCTGATTTTTGTGGGTTCAACCACTAGGATCCCCAGTGATCTAGATATCTGTTCATCCTGAATGCCCTGTGTGAATGGGGCGGTGGTGCACTATGTGTGACCACCAGTCTATTGATGTCTATTGCTAAGCACATCCAACTTCCTTCACCCCAAGAAGTGAATAGAGTGGTGGTCATGCATGTGCACCATTGCTCAACTCACATGGGGCATTTGGAGTGTGCTGATGTCAGGATAACTAAGAGACCCAGTGGTCAGACAACTCTAAATCCCTATTCCATTTACGCCCTTCATCTTATTAGCCAACCATCCGAAGCCCAAACCAAAGGCTTGGCTCATTCATCTTCACTCTAACCACCCCCAACCATAACAGAAGATGATCCTCCAACTGGATAGTACTTTGGGTCATCTCAGTGCTACAACCTGATCTTAGGTGGAATGATGAGAGTCTTCTTGCTTACAGAAGTAAGAGATGTCATATTAGGAAGTTACCTTTTAAGAAGTTTTGCCATTAGTTGGATGAATTTTAGACCTTCAGGACTTTTTAGAAATGTTACATGACTTAATTATGCGATGGGATCTGGGTAAGTAGCAAAGAATTCTTTGGGTAGTAAACTTGGCTCTTCTTCAGGATCCAGCAGAGTAGAACATTCTGTACATATTTCAAATTCAGCAATCTATTATTTAAATCGTGACATTCTTGCACCTGCCCATCCAAAACTACATTGTTTAATTCCTGTTTGTTAGGTATTTAAACCTCAACATGAATGCAGATTTCTTCATCAGTCCCTTCTTTAATTTATTCTTATAGCTAGTTTGTAAATTCCTGATAATTTAACCAAATTAAGTCATTTTTCACAAATGACTTTTAATTAATAATCATAGATTCATAACAAACTTATCGTTTCACAACAGGAGAACCTATCGCCAGGACAACACTCAATTAGACTGTCCCTAACCTTCCAATTCAAGGATGAAAGTTAATTTACTATGTATTATAGGACAAAACATCGATTTATGAGTTAATCTCTGCTCTACAGAATTCTTCATGTTTCATTGGTGGTGTTGAGTGATCGAGTGGTATTAAGAGGTCTTCTCCTATCATACCTTTTGACAACATGGTGGTCTATGCTTTCTATGGTTTTATTCAACCATTCTGGTTACAAATTTAATCCCATAGTAATCATGTGATCGCAATTTCTCGATTCTAAAATACCTTACATGGATTAAATGGAGTTTTTGTTTAAATGGTGAAACATTTCGATTTTTGTCCTCATCGTCTAAAGCTTCAGTTGACAAATAGGTCCTCAAAAAGTCTTTTGAACAGGATGGACATATTGGTGAGATCCTAGCAGATCATGGTAGAAATAACAAAGGATATGACCAACATCAATGGCAGTTGAATGTCCATGAAGATGCCAGAGTCAGATGGGAAACAAACTGTAGGACATTCCGAACTTCAACAATGGATGGTACTAATGCCTCAGCAACTCATGTAAATACATGAATAGTAAAGTTCATACCTCTTGTTGGGGCTCACAGATGAATACCAAGGTTTTACTTAGACTCTATGCCTTCACCTGCCAAAGGAACTGAAGGGTCTCCAAAGACTAAGTTTCCTTCTATCACATTGACTATACCAACCTCAGTCCTAATTGATCCTTGATGTTCTGATTGAGTTGAGCATTTTGCATGGAGGATGAAAATACTAGCTTTGTGCAGTGGGGTAAAAGCTATATCTGCTGATGTTTATTATGCATCTCTTTTTAGCTGATTATTGCACTGCCATGGCTCCACTGTGGACATTGTGGATATTTACTAATACTGTCTAAAAGTTAGACAGTGTAAACGTAGGCCGCTCTCACACAGGTGCTTTTTTCCGCGCTTACCACGGCATTTTGAACAAGAAAGTCAAGAAGCTTCTGGATTGTGAAGCTGAGGGAGCTCCGGTTATTGACCTGCTGTATTGCTGAGAAAGTAGAAGACTTTACACCTTGGAGACTGTGAGTGCCTACCTATGTGAGCTGTCTAGTATGTCCCAGCGCCACACCAGTCTGCTTAGTACTTAAAGAGAATGTAACTTGATGTAACTGTGTTGCCAAGTTCTGAAACTGTGTTGCCAAGCTCTGAAATTGTATGGCAAGTTAGAAAGACTACCAGCTAATTCTGCTGCCAAGTAAAGACTGTTACAACGTACTGCAACATGTGTACCGTCTCTTAATTTACCTGCCTTAGGGTTTCCACAGCTTGGCATGTTGGCAAAGTCAGTGACTGGCAGACAAGCTGAAAAAAGAGGGAAGCACTTGTTTGGTGGAGTTTTGATTACTGAGCCATATAATAGCACAGGGTCTTGGTGTGAGGGGTCCTCAAGTGCTTACTGATTTGACTCATAGGTTGCAGATAAAAAGTACCTAACATAGGGGCTGGAACACCGGCACAGCATTCGAGTCTGTCTTCCAAAACACCCAACAATCATCTGATATCACCAGGAAAAGCTACAGTCAGTAATATATTTCCACTGTAGAAAAAATGCAGTATTACATGCCGATACTTAGGCCTCGTTCAGACGAGCGTGTATTTGTGCACGCGTATGTGCATACATAACCATGCGTCTATTAGAACCATTGGTTCCCTATGGTGTGTTCACATGTCCGTCTTTTACCGGTGTGCAAATTTGTGCACCTACAAAAGATAGGACATCCACGCGCTGGGAAGATCTGTGCTGCTCGTAAATATTCCCCACAGGGAGTTTCCTCATCACTAAATACTGTGACAGCACTGTCACAGTGTTCAGTAAAGATGGCACTCCCAGTGGGGAGTAAGGAATCCCCTGTCACAGCTGTCACAGATGTGGCAGAGGATCGCGATGTTCTTCCATTGCTTTCAATGGGATTGAAAGCAATGGGCTGCTGGCAACCACTGCAATGATTTTCGGGAATGGGCTTTAAATACAATTCAATGAATGGCTGAGCCCTGCCTGTGATTGGCTGAGTGCTGTGACCAATCACAGGCAGCGCTCAGCTGTCAATCAATGAATGGCTGAGCGCTGCCTCTGATTGGCTGAGTGCTCAGCCAATCAGACACAGCCCTTTCAGGAGGCAGATTTCAAATCCCCGCCTGCTGAAAGAGCTTCAGAGCAGTGCCAGGGAGACAAGCGGCTAGAAGCGCCTGAGCGGCACAGCGGCGGAGAGGTGAGTATATATATATATTTATATATATATATATATATATATATATTCATTTTTATTTTTTTATTTTTTTCTTCACAAGCTAGCGATTTTCAGGAAAGGGTCCATATTTGAAGCCGTTCCCCGAAAATCATTGCAATGGTTGCTGACATCCCATTGCATTTAATGGGACCGCCGGCAGCAGCAGCAGCCCCCATTGAAAGCAATGGGAAAGGAACTTTGTCTACTATTACTAATTTAAAGTCTCAGAAACACAACTTCTTTAAATTCTGCACCAGTGCAAATGTCATGTGGCAGATTCGTTGCTGAAATAATCTCACTCACATGCATGGAATTAATTTTTTGCAAAAAAATCTGTAGCGTGTATATATCTCCTTATAGTTTATTTCTATAGAGTAAATGGAATCATGATTGGGATTCCTCTGCTTTTTTTTTCCAAAATAATAAGGAACATGGAATTTGATAAATTTCCTTATTCTCTGTTGTGCTGCTTGGCCTCCGTAATGAAATATTATGTAATAATTCAACATTGTTTCTAGCGGAGCAAATCAGAAATAAACAGAACATTAAATATACTGATTTAAGAGGAATTGCTCTAATGAGAAAATGTATTTATGCCACGCACTATTTTTATTCCTCAGAAGAAACTTTTTCAGTACTTAAAGGCATCTACCTGGATGAAGTTTCAAATCTTGGACAATTCCTTAAAATAGGTTTATTGCTATGGACAATCCGTTTTTGTTTAACCCCTTAACGACCAGCCCATAGTGTTTTTACGTCCTCCCGAAGTGGGCCTTATTCTCTGAGGACGTAAAAACATGCTTCCTGCAGAGAATAATGCCCCTCGGGCTGTGGACGTGACAGCTCCATGCTGTCGGTGTCCGCAGGTAGCTGACAGCATGGAGCTGTCATCCCGGGCTGTTCGGAGCCCCCCCCGGCATTGCGATCGGCGCTATGCAATGGATAGCGCCGATCGCAAAAAAGTAAATAAAAGTGCCCAAAAAGTTAAAGATTCAGCTGCTCTGATGGATCGGATCCATCGGAGCAGCTGAAATTACTCACCGATGTCCGTCGCACGACTCCCAGCTGTCCCGATGCTCCGGGCGCCGTAGCCGTCCTTCTGCGCATGCGCGCCTGGCGGCATTACGTCAGCCGCATGCGCAGAAGGCCCGGCGGCGCGGGAGACTTAAAATCTCCTGGCTCCCGGCTCCTGTAGGTAGCCGGGAGGCAGGAGATGTCAGCGGGGACTGCGGTGAGCGGTCCCCGGTACCGCGATCGCCGTTATCCAATGGATAGCGGCGATCGCAAAAAAGTTAAAAAAAAGTGTAAAAAAAGAAAAGTTTCACCTCCCCTCATGGATCGGATCCATGAGGGGAGGTGAAAATACTCACCTCAGGTCCGCCGATGTCCTCCGGCCGGTGTCTGGACCCCCCGCTGGCTTCTGCGATGTGCCGATGCGGCGCGCATGCGCAGAAGCCGGCGAGCCCGGCAAATTCAAAATCTCCTTGCACCCGGCTGTCACAGATAGCCGAGTGCAGGGAGATATGACTGGGGACCGCTGTATGCGGTTTCCAGTCATATGATCACCGTTATCCATCAGATAACGGTGATCATATAAAGTTAAAAAGTAAAAAAAAAAAAAAAAAGTAAAAAGTAAAAAAAAGTTTAAAAAGTTAAAGTTTCATCTCCCCTTATGGATCGTATCCGTAAGGGGGGATGAAATTACGTACCCAAGGTCCCGGATTAGTTCCCTGGTGGGATGTTGATCCGCGGATCTTACCCCAGCTTCGGCGCATGCGCCCGTCAGCATGATGGCGGACGCATGCGCAAAAGTGAAAGATTGCCCAAGAAATATAAAATCTCCCTGCTACTGGCTACAAAAGGTAGCCAAGAGCCTGGAGATGTCACGGCGAGCCGCGGTGAGCGGTTACTGGTCACGTGATCGCCATTATCCAATGCATAATGGCGATCACGTAAAAGTTCTTTAAAAAGTGGCAGTTTCATTTCCCCTCACCGATGCGATCGGTGGGAGGAGATGAAACATCTTCTCGGAGGCTTCCGCATTTGAATCCAGATGCGATTATCCTCCATGGACCCTTCCGGCTGCTGAGCATGCGCCCGCCGGCAAAATGCCGGACACATTCGCAGGAGCCGGGAAGCCCAGGAAATGTTAAATCTCCTTGCTCCCAGCGACCAACGGTCGCTGAGTGCTTGGAGCAGTGACCGGCGGCCTCGCTGAGCGGTCCCCAGTCACATGATAAAGTAGCGAACTAACATTAGGCCGGTCACGCGTGACCAGAGAGGAATTACAGGTTCTGCATGCGCTTGATCAGCGGTAATCCACGGATCAATCGCATGCATTGGATTACACAATTCCCCCCAATTAGCGGGTCGGAATTACGTAATCCACTCGCAGAAACAGAACACAGCATGCTATATTTTACCACGAATATCTGCGACCTAGAGCCCATTGTGCTCTATGACCGCGGATATACTCGCACCCCATATGCAAACACATTGTGTACGGGCTGCGGGTACCCGGGTCATCTCTAAGCGACGGTGCGGGAAATGCAAACAAAAAACCGCCTGTGTGAGTAGGCAGTTATGTGCAGTACATTACGCAACCGTACGCAGGGTCACAGCCGGGCTCACAGCTGGAATCCGCTGCGGGCCTCCGCAAGCAGATTCCGCCTACGGCTACGTGAGCCCGGCGTTATTCAGACCGCTACCTGTAATCCGTAATTTACAAGAAGCCCCGGGAACGCTCGCCTTCCTGCAGTTCCAGGAGCAGCTTGTTGAGCGCCTTCTCTGTGAGACCGCTGCACCGCAGCAAGATTACAAAGCCTCACAGCGCCACTTTCTACACCCCATCCCCGCCGCTGAGGTTACGAAATACCCCCCAAAATACATGAGAGGAGGAGGGGGGATACCCGGTTTTCTTGCCCCATGTGCCCAGCCCAACCAGCCTCCGTAATTACCCCTGTCTTCGGACATAAAACGCAGTTTATATTATTACCTTTATCTAATATTTAGGGAATGCCAAAAAATGGGGATGGCGGGGGGGGGGGGGGGGGGATTATTTTTAGGAAGTCAATTTCCGTATAAGTGGGCAATGGGGCCTGGAATTTATTCAGTTCTGCCCTGAAATCCAGCGGGCATTCCCTCCATTATGGGCCTAGCCATGTGTCCTGTAAGTAGATTAGGGCCACAATGGGTATGTTTCTGAACAGGGGACAAACAGGGGTATCCATTTTGGGGTGAAAGTCTTCATTCCTATGTACACTGTACAAAAAAAACAGTTTTTAAATTGACAAAATTGACAAACAAATGAAAATCGTAATTTTTTCCTTTTGCTTTGCTTAGATTCATTCAAATACTTTGGGGTCAAAATATGCAGTACACCCCTAGATGAATTTGTTAAGGGGTCTAGTTTTTAAAATGGGTCATTTGTGGGGGTTCTCTATCGTTTTGGACGCTCAATGGCTCTAACTGTGGGCAATGGGGACTGGAATTTATTCCGTTGTACCCTGAAATCCAACGGGTGCTCCTTCCATTATAGGCCTAGCTATGTTTCCTTTAAGTAGATTAGGGCCACAATGGGTATGTTTCTGAACACGGGACAAATGGGGGTATCCATTTTGGGGCGAAAGTCTTCATTCCTATGTACACTTTCCAAAAAAACCAGTTTTTAAATTGACACAATTGCCAAAAAAATGAAAATCGTAATTTTTTCCTTCTGCTTGGCTTAGATTCATTCAAAAACTGTGAAGTCAAAAAAGTCATTATACCCCTAGATAAATTCGTTAGGGGGTCTACTTTTCAAAATGGGGTCACTTGTGGGGGTTCTCCATCGTTTTGGTCACTCAATGGCTCTACAAGTGGGCAATAGGGCCTAAATCTCCTTCAAGCAAAATTTCTGTTCCGAAAGCCACCGGTTGCTCCTTTCATTTTGGGCCCCATTGTGCATATAGACGTAATACTAGGGCCACAATGGGTATGTTTCTGTGCACAGGACAAACAGGGGTATCCATTTTGGGGTGCAAGTCTTCATTCATATATGTGTGGTACAAAAAAAACTGCTTTTGAAATGACAGAATTACCAAAAAATGAAAATCGTATTTTTTTTCCTTCGGCTTGGCTTAGATTCATTCAAAAACTGTGAAGTCAAAAAAGTCATCCTACCCCTAGATAAATTCGTTAAGGGGTCTACTTTTCAAAATGGGGTCACTTGTGGGCGTTCTCCATCGTTTTGGTCACTCAAGGGCTCTACAAGTGGGCAATGGGGACTAAATCTCCTTCAAGCAAAATTTCTGTTCCGAAAGCCACCGGTTGCTCCTTTCATTTTGGGCCCCATTGTGCATCCAGACATATGATTAGGGCCACAATGGGTATGTTTCTGAGCACGGGAGAAACAGGGGTATCCATTTTGGGGTGCAAGTCTTCATTCATATATGTGCTGTACAAAAAAACTGCTTTTAAAATGACAGAATTACCAAAAAAATGAAAATTGTAATTTTTTTCCTTCGGCTTGGCTTAGATTCATTCAAAAACTGTGAAGTCAAAAAAGTCATTATACCCCTAGATAAATTCGTTAAGGGGTCTACTTTTCAAAATGGGGTCACTTGTGGGGGTTCTCTATAGTTTTGGTCACTCAATGGCTCTACAAGTGGGCAATGGGGCCTAAATCTCCTTCAAGCAAAATTTCTGTTCCGAAAGCCACCGATTGCTCCTTTAATTTTGGGCCCCATTGTGCATCCAAACGTAAGATTAGGGCCACAATGGGTATGTTTCTGAGCACGGGACAAACAGGGGTATCCATTCTGGGGTGCAAATCCTGATTTTCATGTGTACTATAGAAAAAAGTCCTGTCTTTAAAATGACATATTTGCAAAAATATGAAATTTTTGTTTTTCTCTTCTAAATTGCATTGACTCCTGAAAAAAAACTGTGGGGTTAAAATACTCATGACACCCCTCAGTGAATACGTTAAAGGGTGTAGTTTTTAAAATGGGGTCACTTGTGGGGGTATCTATCATTTTGACTCCTATGAGCCTTTCCAATCTTGGATTGGTGTAGGAAAACAAAGTGTTCCTCAAAATGCTGAAAAGTAATGTTACATTTGTACGTCTCCTAAATGGTTAAAAAAAAACGAAAGTTTTTCCAATGTGCGCCCAAAATAAAGTAAACGGATGGAAATATAAATCTTAGCAAAAATTTCTATATTATGTTTGCACATATTTGAGATATTGCAGTTGGAAATGTGAAAAAATGACGATTTTTTCAAAATTTTCCCAATTTTGGCGCTTTTTATAAATAAACACAAATTCTATCGGTCTTTTTTTTCCACCTAAATGAAGTACAACATGTGGCGATAAAACAATGTCAGAATCGCTTGGATATGCAAAACCTTTCTGGTCTTTTTCCATGCTAAAGTGACATGTGTCAGATTTGCAAAATTTGGCCTGGTCATTAAGGCGTAAACAGGCTTGGTCACTAAGGGGTTAAAGAGTTCACAGTGCAAAACTGATGACAGGGTGCCTCATTGCTGGAACCCTCAATGATCAATAGTAATTTGTAGGGAAGTTTTCAATTCTCGCACATCAATGGGCTGCCCATGTAAGTGCTATCTTTACAAGGTAATAGAGCAGGTGAGTCTAAATCACCAAAAATGGAATTTGGAATTTGAAATTAGTTTTCTAAACCAGAGAACTCCTTAAGTGCTATGGAAACCTTTGTGTATATCTTACTAAGCCCCTGCAAAATAAAATAATGCATTTGTCTATTTTTTAATTGAGTTTTCCTTCTCATGCATTTATAAAGTTTCATTCTTCATGCATAAGCTCTTCTACATTTGTGTTTCTAGCTAGGGGGGTGTTCCCAGCACTGATTTGCTGTTCTCTCATTAACCAACACAAGCTCAGCTCCCTCTCTCCTCTTCAAGAGGCTGTGTAGTATAACCACGCCCACTCATTACTACACAGCTATCTCACCTGGTCTTGCAGCAGCCCTCTGTAATAGTAAGGCTGCCTGTTCACGGGCGTTGCGGAATGCACGGTGGATCTCCGCCGCAGGAGCCGCTGCCCGGGAGCAGGAGCTGGCAGATGGATCTCCGCTGTCAGCCTTATCTAATAGAAAGGCTGACCGCGGAGGACCGTGGAGAATCGCGGCAAATCGCAATAATTCTCCACTCATGGACAGGGGGGAAGCGCTCTCTCATGGACAGGGGGGAAGCGCTCTCCATAGCGACACTATGGAGATCTTGAACTGTGTTACCCACGGCCGGATTATAGCCGCGAGGAACCCAATTCAAACCCGCCCGTGGGCAGGCAGCCTAACTTTCTCTGCTCTGTTCTCCTTCACCATCCCCCTGCATTATCATACAGAAATCTGTAATAGTTCAGTGGAACAACAGTGAATACACCACAACATGAGAGCAGGACATTGAAAGGAACTGTCAGTTTACTCTGACAAAGTTTGCTAAGATTTCAGTCCTCCAGTCTGTAGTGCCTTGAAAAACAATACAATCATAGAAACCAAACAATCAGAAATGTTTAATGACAATCAATTACAAACACACATTGATTAAAAGAAAAAAATAGAGAAAAGGTTGCCTAGATGCACAACCTCTTTGAGAATGTGGAACGTGGGGTGATCAGCTGCTTGCCCTGAGACCCGCTCTCGACATCCCTAGCAAAAGATGACTTTGCTAAGGGAATCTATGACTAGTCTGCCATTTCCCGTGTAGCAGCTGCTGCAGGGAAGATGTAGTATTATAAGACAGTCGGGCACATGAATGGCATTAGTGAAAAGAAGATGGTAGAAAGTCTGCCAGTACAAGAGGCGTTCTTACTGAGCGTCTCCCCATTCTGATACATAGATGGGGATCCTGAATGGAGGACCCCACTCTATGATGTTCATATGCCCTAATATGGACAGAGGAGGCCCTCTTCGCACAACCCCTTTAAATACCTCCTAACAAATATTAATTTCTCCATTACTGATAAGGAAGTACATAGATTCACCCATAGCAAAATGATACAAATATTGACTAAACTTTTGATATTCTGTGCCCACAAGTTGGCTTATGTGGATTGAAAGCCTACAAGGCACTTTCCTTAACACCTTAGTGACACAACCTACTTTGGACCTAAGGATGTGATGATTCTGGGTGGATTTTCTTCTCCACTTTTCAAGCGTCGTGACATTTTTATTTTTGTGTGTGCTCACCGATCCCCGTTGTTGCAGCTTTAACTGACCTCTGACTTCTGATGCGGATGGCACGGGCTTAGATTCTGAGCCTGCATCATCCATAGGAGGTAAGCTAACATTTTGGCGTGGTAACTGTTTTCCAGCCAAGACTTAAGTTTACTTCCTGTAGCATTATGTGGTTAACGGAACACGACACATAGAAATAAATCATAAAAATAATCAAGATAATCTTACTCCACTATCCTCTGCCTGCAGGATTTTTTGCTTATTCCTGAAACAGCAAGAAACTGATTTCTTGTAGACATCCTACAGAGAACACAGGAATTAATTTCCTCATGAGCTGTTACATTTTCATCTGTAGACCCACTGATGGGTGTGGCTTAAATATCTCTTTGTTCTACTTTACAAAGTGGGGGGAGGCTCCTGCTGCAGCCACTTGTCTTATAGCCAGAGACAGGATAGAGAGGAGAAGGAGAGGGAACGTGACTGAGCTTCTTAGAAGAATCAAAAAGATTTCTTTATATATTTCTCAGTTTGATTATAATATAATCAAAGCTTTGTAAATACCTGTATTCTCCATGAAATAACAATTCTGGGGTGCCTTTTTCATAGAACTCTGCATTATGTTGTACTTTTGTAATTTCTACAGCAAGTCAATTGACAACTGGCTGTCACCATTCTCTTTGTCAATTGGGTATGTCACTACACATTTTGAAACTAACACCAGTGACGGAATAAGACCGTTGTTCAATGTCAACAGGGGTGCTTCAAAATGTAGGCCCAAACTCCCTCCTTCCCTCACTAGTTGTATGTGTAAGTATGGGCTATTAGTATTAACCCTTTCCAATCCACTGTCTGACGTCTGAAGACATTCTGATTGAAGGCTCTACAGCTCCGATGTCGGAAGATGTCCGGCAGGGTATTCTTACTGTATATTACTGGCCGCACTGTTGTCGGGGGCCTCTCCAGCATGTCCCATACCTCAGTACTGGCTCTAGCCAGCAGATGGCACCATTGTATAATGGCAGAAAGAGAAAGCCCCCTAGGAAACTCTGAATCCAAAATTGCATTGCAAAGGGTTAAAAATTATGGAACTTTTAGTATTCAATAATTATATTCTACAAAGGAATATAAAGATACAATAGGCCACGCCCAGACCTAATGTAACTCTGCCTCTAATTACTCTAACTCCACCCACTTTTATGAGCTACTCTCCTTTTTCATCATTTTAGGTTATAGCAAACATTTGGAAAAAAAATATGAAGATCTCAACATATCAGTAATAAAATAATAACATAGTGACAATTTTCGAAAGTTATCAAAATACTTAAGATCAGAATAACAAATGAAAGAGTGATTAACAGGGGGCATGGACAAGAAATCAAGAAGCTAGGGTGGAAGTTGCCTGTTGCAGCAAAATGTTTTCTGGGCTAAGGAAGGAGGGCTTCCCTCTAGGCAGATATGAAATTATAGGGAGGTCTAAAAACTAGTCCAAGGAAACCATAGATAGGAAAAGTCTTTATATGTGGCAGTTTTAGATGTAATCAAGTCTTGGGACTTAAGATCATCAAGAGCAAAGCAATCTCTCTAGTAATTTGAGTGTCCTTTCTGTAAAGTGTATTGAACAGATTAATAACATCATACCCAATTTTGTTGGCTTGCAGGACAACTCAACAAGATGTGTTCCATCATACCTCCACTAGGTTGCACCTTCAGCAAAAGTCAAACTGGTCGGGAAACCTAATTTTAAGTTCTACCTGTGTTCTATGTCATCTTCATAAAGCTGTTTTCATGAATGCTGGTAGACTTGAAAATTTTGTATGAGATTTGGAATGCCCTATTCCAATCTGAATGGCAGTAGAAAGTAGCCAATTCTTTTTCCTTAGTTAATACAAAAGAGGGAGGTTGGGTCATTAGTCTCTTCAACAGCAATCCATAGATCACAGATCAAATGAGAAGGGATGTTGGAAGTTAACACCCTTGAATGGTGTTAGCCCCCACTGGAGTTTCCAAGGGTGAAATAGTTTTGACAAAGCTTTGAATTTGACTGCAGAACCATGCTATGCACCATTACTGCTTAAATCTGTCAAAGGTCTAAGGAAACCTGCTGATAACTTTTGGGTAAGGAGAATCCCCATGTTTCTTTTAAGTTCTAGTAATTCCTGAGACCCTAGACTTATGGAGAAGCAATTGTTTCCAAAGTTTGGAGTCATAGAACCTATGAAACTTCTAAGAGTCAGTGATTTATATGAGTTGTCCCAGAATTTGAGAAGTTTGGAAAGAAGGAGAAGGAATCTATATGGATGTCCTCTAATTCGCAAGTGAGTAAAGCAGCTAGAATCTTGGAGAAATCTGGCTGGAAATGTAGGGGAAAAAATGACCAGGATGTACATGGCTCATCACCCACAGGTATTTAATGGACTTGAGTTGGAGATTGTCAGGCTAAATGTCTAACCTTTTCACTAGGTAAGATGATGTTAAGTATTTTGCGTATTTACATTGAAATTGCTCAGGGCAACGAAACATGTAAATTCATTGACAATGCCGAAAACGTTCTCGGATCTGCTACGTATATGAATACAAAGGTAGCTTATATCATTCATTGCCCAGTGATACTCCTTGTATTGCGTCACTTGGCCTCAAGGCAGAAGCCACAAACGTTTAGAACTAGAATGCATAGAGGCTGAGACAATATGCACCTCTGTCTTGTCCTGTTATTAATAAGGAATGGTGCCAACAACTTCCCATTGACCCTAACCTGTGCTGCTGGTCTTCAACATATAGCAAATATGCATTTCTTTATCATTGGTTTCAGGCCAGCCTTTTCCAGGGTTGCATACAGGTAATGCCAACCTACTCAGTCAAATGCTTTTTCGGTGTGTATTGATAATAAGCATAGTGAGATTCCCTGGGAACAAGCCTCAGATATCATGGTCAGGGATTTAATTATGTTGTCAATGGCTTGCCTTCCAGGGACAAAACCAATTTGTTCTCGGTGTGTGAGCCCAGGAATATGATCCCGCAGTCAGATAGCCAAGCTCTCAGAATATAACTCAAGGTCAATATTTATATTTAGCGATATTGGGTGGTAATAATTACCACAATCAGATCTATCCTTGCCCAGTTGGGGTAACACAGTTGCGACTGTTTGGTAAAAACTTGACTTCCAAGTTTTTCTAGGGTCCCGAGACATTATCATGCGTCACAGTCTTAGAAGCACTGAAGATTGTCCTTGGACACTATTCTCAAAAATCGACAGTAATTTATTTATATAATGATGCTAGCATATCTTTTCTTGGTGTTATAAATGAATGCCTTTCACCTAATGAAATTAAGGACTTGTAACATGATATTTCATTGTGGTTTTTCCATGCTCGCTCTGTTCCTTGATCTTGATTGTGGGAACATTTTGAACTCTTCATGTGATAGAAATAAAGATATCGAATTGCAAAACCTTTAACATATAGAGACTGTGAGAGGGCCATCAGAGGACATGACTTTAGAGGTCCATACTTCGGTTATACAGAAAATGTACACATTCATTTTTAATTGCATTGAAATCTATGCTGCCATCGTTGTACAGATCGGACGTATCGTCAATAAGATCTATTAGGTTATTTGTGAAACTATTCCTAAGAAATAGACCCTAATGGCAAGTAACTGCAGTGGGCAGGACGTGTGTCATTAGTGATCAGAGGAAGCAGTGGCAGCAACGGCCTCACTCCAATTGAAATCAATTGCAGCGCCACACATTCCCTATACTTCCTGCTCAGAACAGGATGTGACATCCTAAAAATGGTCCTGAGCAGAAGATATAGGGGCAGCACAGAAGACGTTTGAACAACCAGGGCTCTTCCTAGAGCTGGGCCACCAACCAAACTAAGTAATCAAGGGTGAAGGGCCTTGGTAAATAAGTTGACCAGGAACCCAATGGTCACTCTGAGCAAACTGATTGAGCTCCAACGATCCTGTGTGCAGATGGGAGGAACTTTCAGAAGGTCAACCATCACTATAACACTCCACCAATCTGGGCTATATGGCAGCCTCTCCTCAGTTAAAGACATATGAAAGCCGGCCAGGAGTTTTCCAAGATACACCCTCAGATTGTGAAAAACTAGATTCTCTGGTCTGATAAACCAAAATTGAATTTTTTGGCCTCAATTCTAAGCATCATGTCTCTAGGAAATCAGGCACTGCTCATCACCTGCCCAATATCATCCCTATAGTGAAGTATGGTGGTGGCGCCATCATGGTGTGAAGGTAATTTTCATTGGCTTGGTCAGGGAGACTGGTCAGGGTTGATGGAAAGCCGAATAGAGTAACGTACAGAGATATTCTTCATGAAAACTTGACCCATAGGGCATTTTTTAAAATTTCCAAAAGATTTCTAACATTCTGTTTTCAATTTGTTATTATGTGGTAATGAGTGTAGAATGATATGGAAAAACTTTAATTTTTACTAATCTGCACAAGACTGGAACATTACATAATGTAAAAAAAATGAAAGGGTCTGAAGAATTTCCAAATGCATTGTGTCCCCATTAAGTCCTAATCAACTCTCAAACCCTGCATATGCAAAGCAGGGTGACCGTCCTGACAAGAGTGACCCTACAAATGACCTTAATATGGAGTCCTTAATCTAACACTGACAGGTCCTGCATGTTTGTACTTACGCGTTTCGAAGGCAGCAGTATGCCAAAATAGTAGAAAGCAGCATACAGCGGCATAAACCTTGACAATTAAGTAGTACATGCGGTATCACAATAGCTAGGTCCGTCGTATAGCCAGATTTGGACGAGATATATAAAGGAGTCTTTTGACATATATGTGAATACAACCATAGATAAAGGAGTCAAAGTGCAATTTTAGTACTGAATCTCCTTCATTTTTTTCCCTACACAATAACAATGGCCTGGGCAGGATTGGGCGTGTATGGACAGGCTTGGCTGGAGTTGGAGGCCTAGCTTAATGGAAAAAATCTGCATGTGCCACTGAGTTCGTCTCTCCTATTATTCTTTTACAGTTGGAGGTATAAGTTACATACAATAGTTGGCAAGGTTGAAAAAAGAGGCAGGTCTATGAAGTCCAACCAATAATTCTACATTGTTGATCCAGAGGAAGGCAAAACCCCCAGGAGGCAGATGCCAATTGCCCAATATGAGGGTAAACTTTCATTCATGGCGCAAAATATGGCAATCCGAAACATCCTATGTCGATAAATTTAGTACGTGTAACTTGATATATCTGTCATGTCTAGTCATTCTGGTCTGTACAACCAGAGGTGATATATTTCATAACTGTATCCAGAGTCAAGCCAGTAGACAGATAAATGTGATTCTGGCATTAAAAAGCAGGAAATTCTAATAAAGAACTGTGAGAATGGCAACTATCACCTGAACCCAAATGGACCGGCCCCTCAAACAGAGCACCCACCCTGAAAAGGATGAACCCACTACGGGCAAGAAGCTGAGAACCAGCCTGAGCCATATAGCTGATGCTGAACACTAAAGGCCAAACCATTGAATACTTGAGAACCGTACACTAAAGTAAACTTCTAGGCACAGGTCCACTGAGCACTAAAAACTAGAAGTACAGAACATACTGGCACAGAGTGCAGGCCAGTACACAGTAAGTATAACTGGCAACCTTTGAATCAATTGGCTGATTTGCATACTCTAATACAGAGCTTGATAGGCTGAAAAACAACCCAATCAACCTATCAGCACTGGAACCAGAGGGAGGTGTTAATCCATCGGTGTTCAGTACAGAATGACACAGCACAGGCATCACCGGGCGCATCACGGGGTCCAGGGCTGACATAGTGATGTCACTTCAGACCCACTCCCGAAAACTGGAAGTCACTGTGCAATCTGCGCCATGACAAAATCTTTCAAGAAAGGCATCTAGGCTTCTTTTGAAGTTGTTTAACCACTTAGTGACACAGCCTGTTTTTGAGCTAGGAATGTAACGCTTTTTGGGGAATTTTCATCTCGACTTTTCAAAAGCCGTACCTTTTTTTTCTGACAATATGGCCTCATGAGGCGTGGCGTGCTTATACAATGTACTGTATAACTTTTACAAATTTTTTTGGAGGGCAGTGAGAAAACAAACTTAAATTCTGCCATTGTTGTTTTTTTGGGTTTTTTTTACAGCATTAGTCATGCAGCGTAAATGACATGATAAATTTCTTCCAGGGGTTAGTACTAGAGATGAGCGAGTACCCAAATGCTCGGGCCCTCGTTATTCGATTCGAGCTTTTTGTAAAATTCAAGAGCTCTATTCGAGTAACGAACCCCATTGACTTTAATGGGAGACTCGGGCATTTTTGTATGGGACCCGCCGGTCGCCGAGCTCTTTTTTTTCCCTCTCTCTCTCTCCCCCCTCCGCCAAGCCAGCCACAAACTACCGTTGACGTGTGCAGCGTCGCGGCGGGGTCAAATCTAACACGTCAGCGGCGGGGAGGGGCCAAAAATAGGGCGAGGTTGAACACAGCATGATGCTCGCTTGAGTAGCGAGCACTATCGAGTATGCTAATACTCGGCATCAAGCTCGGAAGAGTACATTCGCTCAACTCTGGTTGGTACGGTTATGACAATACCAAAAATATTAAAAACAGATAGATAGATTTAGATTTTTCCACTTTTGTACAAAAAACACCATTTATATTTGGATGCATTTTTTTTTTTTTTTTGCATTACTGCCTTCAAATTCCCATAATTTTTTATTTTTCCATTGCCAGAGCTTTGTGAGGACTTGTTTTTCATGTGACTACATGCTGTTGTTATTGGGACCTTCTGGGGTACATATCGCTTTTTTGATCATTTTTATTGCGTTTTTTTTTTTTAGGTGAAATGAACAAGAAAGGCATTTTAGTTCAGTTTTTTATAATATATAATGTTTGCCGTGCAGGATAAAAAGTGTGTTCAATTTACTGTACGGGTCATTATTGATGTAACGATACCAAACATGTGCGAACAGTAAACAAGTAGAAAAAACTTCTGTGCTGCTAGATATGCTTGTTAGATTAATAATTAGAGATAGAACTTACTCCACAGGGGAGGCTCGGGCGCCACCAGGTTTGCAGATAGAAAGTCCCCATGGGGAGGAGAAAATGGCTTCCATAGATTTATTCCACAATATAATTCAAATAAAAATATATAGACAAAACAACAACAACAACAACAACAACAACAAAAAGAAATATATAGCCAGGCCACGCGTTTCGAAGACTATCACTACCCTTCGAAACAAGAACAAAAAGAATGGCAGAATTTATGATTTTTTTCTCGCTGCCCTCCAAAAAAATGATTAAAAGTTATACAGTACATTAAATGTACCAAAAAATGGTACCAATAAAAACTACAGCTCGCCACACAAAAAACAAGCCCTCATATGGCCACTTAGACGGCTTCCCCACACCAGGTGAGTCCACTTCTATGTTATTAATTTACTGCTATTCATTTTCACATTGATTTCTTCTTGAAGCACAGACACAAATATTTACGATAGCAAACATGAGGGGTTTTTTTTGTTGTGCAAAGAGGTTAAAGTGCACAAAAAAGTTGTATTTTCTATTCTATACATTTATCTTTTTTTTACATTTTTTATGTCCCTGTAGGGGACTTGAACCTTTGACCTATGATCACTATAATATAATCCATTGCAGTACTTCTGTACTTCAATGTATTACCATTAGAGATGAGCGAGTATGCTTGGATAAAGCAGTTACTCGAGCTAGCATTGCCCTTCTCGAGGAACTGCTTACTGGTCCGAGGAGGCTCAGGAGGGTTGCAGGGGTGAGCGCGGGTCGCCCCCTTCCCCCCGAGCCTGCTCGGATCAGCAAGCAGTTACTCGAGAAGAGCAATGCTAGCTCGAGTAACTGCTTTATCCGAGCGTGCTCGCTCATCTCTAATTACCATCACTAATAATAGCGATCATAGGGTATGGCAACCCATCAGCAATCCGATGACATCACAGAGGGAGGGCACTCTCTAATTGCATCATGTAAGAGGTTAACAGCGGGGATCGGTGTTCTCACCGATCCCGGCTGTTGCAGGGGGAGGCCAGCTGTCATTCACAACAGGCTCATCTTTTGAGGACATCTTACACCCATTTGCAGGAAGTGCTTCCCAGCCAGGACGATGAAACCTTCTTTCCTCTGGCGTAGAGAAGGGTAGAGGTGGGGGAGTGCCGACTCAGAAAAAGACAAAACTCATAAACTGCATCCGGTGAATTCCTTCAGCACTCCTAACAGCCAAGTGGGACATTTTTTGAACTTTTTGGACTACTAGTACCCGTAGCTTTAGAAGGGACAGCATATTAAGTGACATTTCCCCTTTAAATATAAGATCATAGATTTTTAATAGCTGCATATAACCCCAAAGAAAACCAGAATGTCCAAATAATATTTTGCTACCAATATAAAAACAATCATTATGTTCTAAACCATAATAATAAAATAGTAATTCGCCTGCTCTAAGATACTCCCTTGTTTTTGGTTGTAGTAAAAGAGTTTATAGACAACTGCTTATCTTGCTATTGTTTCATATGAAGGAACCTTAAGGCCATGTTCACTCGGGTTTACACCTGTCAGATCCACAGTCAATTTCTCAGACGTGGATCTGACAGTTTAACCCATGGCAGAACTCAGAGCTTTTCATTAATAGGACTCGCATGTAAACAAGGACTATTAATTTTTAAAAAATGTGAAATTTATATTTTTCTATCTTTTTTGCATATTTTGTATTTCCATTTACAACACACTCATATGCTCCTAATTATGCAGAACTTGTAACACTGTTCTTCCTGATTATCCTGTTACATAAATAGTAGAAACAATTTAAAGTTTCTGGGACCCATCGCAAAATTTGTAACAGAGTCCCCCACCTGTCATGAGCCATTTACAATATTGCTGTTGTGGCAGAGAGGCCAAAGGCCCAAGGTGCGACTTCTACCTCTGCCAATCCTTTAGCTTTTCCCTGATCAATGGCAGAGAAAGAATAATTACAGGTGCTTACGTAAGGTGGTGAAGGAGTTCACTTGCTCCGTGCACTGAAGACAGAGCGGTGATGCCGATGCCAATGGGAGTAGTCCCTGCAATGCCAACCTGGTCTGCTGCAATACCCACAGAGCTGCCTAGTTCTGGTTAAGTCCATACTGATAGCGGGCAACAGCTGATCAGCAAGGATCCTCCAATCATAGCAGAAGTCTGCAGCTCAGATACATCCTGGAAAACTCTTTTTAAAAAGAATCTCCATTTTTTATCATCATGTCAGGTTTGGGTCTAATATTCTGGACTGATGTATTCCCTAACAGGGGCGTAACTAAAGGCTCAGGGGCCCTGATGCAAAAGGTGAGCAAGGGGCCCCCCTCTATCTGTATCTGTACCCGTACCCATACCTAAACCATGCTGCACAGAGGCATAACTTAAAGCTTCTGGGCCCCAATGCAAAACCTGTAACAGGGCCCCCAACTATAATGCTTTATTCATAGTACTGGGCTCCCTATATGGAGAAGAGAGGCCTTATGGGCCCCCTCAGGCTCCTGGTCCCGGGTGCAACCGCATCCCCTGCACCCTCTATAGTTACGCCCCTGTTCCCTAATATATCAATATAGCAGCCAAAGTGTACCTAACATTTCATGTGACTTTAGCTGTCCTGTGTACATGAAAAGTAACACTCTATCTGGCCATTACATGACTTCTATCCTGCATTTATCACCAGTTATTCCCTCTGCCGCCTCTATCGCTAATTCTCAGTCTTTCCTGAGCTGGTGGGTGGAGACTAACTGCTATGATGTCTTCTATACACTGTACATATAGAAACAGCAGCAGCATGGAGGACATTGTACAGAAGCACTCAGCAGTGTAGAAGTGGATCCACCACTGTGATGACATAAAACACTTACTAGAATCTGCAGCCACATCTCTGGGTTAGTCTCTGTGTCTCGCTCCAGCAACTCGCCTAATAATTCCCCTATGTTATCTGTACTCTGCATTGGACTCTTCTTTGAGAGTACCATCCTCCTAGAAGACCATTTTTCAGAGCAATTTTTGGTGGTGGCCATCTTGTGTGTTGTTCTAAAATGTAAAAAGTTATGAATCCTGAAAGGGAAAAACAATTTTTGTGCAAAGAGTACAACCCCTGTTCATAAACCCTAATAAGGCTTGTGAACATCGTAGACCACTCAGGACTCCCCCACTCCCCCTCCCCACTATGACCCAGAATGGAGAATCACTCAGTAAGAGTTCCCATTTTGCTGGACCTTGTGCTGCCCTGTTATTATGGGAGGTGGGGCATTCATGTAAATGGCTGTACTGTACTACATTACAGAATGCTTGGATGATCGTTGCTTTCCCTGGAAAAATTAGCTGATGCCAGGTGAGCCAAGAGCGAGATCCAGGGCGATCAACTTCACCCCAAGCCCTGCATTTAGAGATGAGTTAGGCATCTTGGCACAAGCCCTTTAAAGGGGTTATTTGGACCCCTCTGGATAGGTCATCAGCAGTTGATGGACAGGGGTCCGCCACTCCGGCCACCTATCTATCAGCTGACCATCTGGTCCGCTATCCAGTGCAGAGGGCTACACGTTGTCATCAGTGGACAGAGTAGGACGTGCGGTCGCCGACTTCACTCCCATTAAATTTAATAGGAGAGCTGTGCTGCTCCTACTGCATTCCCTGATGCTCCTGTTACGAGACATCCTGTCCTGGGCACGAAGGGCAGGATCAGTGCGGCTCTTACATTGATTTAAATGGGAATAAAGCCAGTATCTGCACTTCCTCCTCTGTTCACTGATGACAACATCTGGCCGGCTGCACTGGACAGTAGGCTGGAAAATCAGGTGATGGACGGGGGGTTCCAAGCAACAGACCCCTGTTCATCAACTACTGATGATCTATACACAGGATAGGTCATCCGTCGGAGCTAGCCCAAACAACCCCTTTAAGGACAAAAATGACCTGGTCTTCAATGGGTTAAAGTGCAGGTGCAGGGCCTGTAAAATAAATGCAAGTGAGAAGCGCTTCTAAACCAGGTGTATCATGGCTAGGGTAGTTAGAAAGGGCGCCACACTCTTTAATACGAACACACCCGGATCACTCTCAGTCCGCGTCTGATTCAAAAACTCAATTCCAGGGCCAGATGTAGTCAACAGACCAGAGCGGAGCACAGCTCTCGGCATGTGTACTGCAGGCCCTCCTGCTGTTCCAATGTTGTCTCAAATAAATAGTAACAGCTTGTTAGCTCAAGAAACCACCTAAGGGAAGGGACAGAAACCTGCAGAAGACGCACAACTATAAACAGTCAGGGGCGCTGCTGCATTTTTGTTTAATGACAGTAATTGTAGCGTTGTCCTCAGAAAGCGTGAAACTTTTAAGAGTTTTAGTTAAATGAAGTGATTTTATTGTCCCTGCATATTATCAGCTTTTATGGTATTGTTACTATGATTGCTGTAACGAAATGCAACTGTTCTTTCTGTAGCTTCAATCTCCCGCTGAGACATTTCCTGCGGGCAAAACATCCTTTTCTAGGGCTATTGTCATGGTTGATATCAGTGGTTCCAGCACATCGTTATAATAGATATCATAGCTTTTTAAATACCAAAAAAACATGAAAGTTCACGTCATTTCTAATATGAAACCTTCCAGATACATTTACTACCCTGTTTCCCTGATAATAAGACATACCCTGAAAATAAGACATAGCATGATTTTCCAGAATTTTTGAGGACGCAAAATGATTTTTCAGGCTTTTTGAGGATGCTTGAAATATAAGCCCTACTCCAAAATTAAGCCCTGCTAACAGTTAATTTAAAAAGTCAATTTAAATAGTGTCCAGGCAGCTATACATGTAAAAAAGTTAAACCTTTTTGAACAAAAATTAATATAAGACACTGTCTTATCTTCGGGGAAACACGGTAGAACAGCACTTTATGCTTCAGAGCTGTTCTTCCTCCTGTAGTTAAAAACAAAAAAGTTAGTCAGCCAATATTATGCCCTGGAGCTGCGCCTTTTGGCCACCTGGCCTCCAACCTGTATAAGGACTCCTTCACATGTGCCTATGTGTTCTGCTTATTACATGTGTACTTTTCACATGGGTGCTAAAAGCCCATTGATTTCTATTGGCCTACTCATACCTGCGTTTTTTTCATGCGGGTATTACGAGAATGTTCTATTTTGGCGTGTAATACGCACCAATATAGGCTATGGGGCTTTAACATACACAGCAAATACGCATGTACATGCGTAATTGTTGTGTACTGCATATTTTGCGTGCGTGAAAAATACATGTGTAATATGCGGGACACATAGGCCCATGTGAATGAGCCCTAAGGGCCCTTACCCACTGGAGATAGGTTTTCTAGCGATGTGAGAGTGAGTGAAAACGCATGATTATGAAACCAATGATTTTCAATGGTTTCATTCTCATCTGCGATGTGCTCACTCAAGCCTCGCTGCGATACAAAAAAGCTGTGATATCACCCATTGTTTTCAAAGGGAGAACAGCCTTGGAATCCCCCATAGCAAGGAGAGAAGGGGGGGGGGCAGAGCTACAGGGGATCTCTTACATATCTCTTCATATTTGAAGAAGGCTTTTCCGATGCTTCCCCGAGAGAGGGGGCAAAGGGGATAGTGGGATTCTCATGAAAACAATGGATGATGTCGCAGATTTGTTTATCACAGCGAGGCTTGAGTGAACACATCACAGATGAGAATGAAACCTTTGAAAATCATTGGTTTCATAAATATACGCTTTCACTCACTCTCCCATCGCTAAAAAAAACTATCGCCAGTGGGTAAAGAGCCCATTTAACAGATACCGGCTTCGCCTGAGACTCCGCCAAGCTGCAGTTGCCAATAGTTGCAATCTTCCTGACCTTATCGGCAGGATGACGCCTCCACTGGTAACCGCGGCTGTGTTGAATTGGTACCTGTTACATGGGAGAATACATTAAAAGTATTTGCAGACTTTATCTAGATTCTTCTTCTATTCCCCACCAAAAAAAGTTTTTGGTTTGAGGTTTCAGTTCTGGAAAGCTTTGGCGTGACATGTGACACCACTATGTGCAGGGGTACGAAGGATGCCACCAGCCAGAATGTCCTTGTGCAGGAAGCATTACTTTTCATCAATACCTTTACCTAGGTGATTCCTTGGGCTCCATTGAACATATCTAACTGTATACCATTGATGCCACCCTGGAAGGACAAGTCAGGGTTCATCACAGGTGGCAGTGGCATTGACTGTGTGAAATTATAGTCACCCGGTATTCCTACTGATGTGGTATTATAACTACTTAGAGTGCTTGATGTTCTTTAGTGGGTGTGCATTCCAAACTTCGACCCTCTCACCAACACATGTTCAGTGGTTGCTGAGTCCACTGAACACACATAAATACTTGCAAGTGGTCTTCGAGTGAACACACACTACCGCGAGAGGCCAAAGCACCAAGTGTTGTGTCAAGTCCGAAGCTGAGAGACACTACAGCAATGAGGGCATCTTGGAAGACCAAAACCAGCCAAAGCCGGCAGCAGGGACTGCTCAGGTGAGGATCGCTCGCATATACTTATGGTTTTTCAGGAACCAGTGAACGGTAGCCAATCAGCATTCCTGAGAGGCACAGACTGAATAAAGGCCCTTTTACACGGGCCGACAGTCTTTTGGACGTTTGCACAAGCATTGATGTCACCGCGGAATTTATCAGCGCTTGTGCAGAGCACTCAAACTGAAAGACTTGCCACCGGCTGGCGGGCTTCTCGTCTACTTCTTGCTTAGCACTTCATCTCTTATGGGAAGTGCTGAGAGGGGAGCATTTACACAAGACGAGGAGCCAGCAAGGTTTTTTAAGCTGACTGAAAAGTCAGCTTAAACGACTGCGATTGACAAGTGAGCGATTGTTTTGCATTCACACTGATCAATGATTATCGCTCAGATTCATTAGTTTGAGCAATAATCATTACCTATAAATGGGCCTTTAAGGGGTTTTGTCATTAGGGAAAAAAAAATCCCTACTTACCCCAGGCAGTCTTCCACTCACCGATCTTCTCCTGGCTCCTGCAGTCTCCCGGGTCACGTCACCTCCAGCCGGACAGATCTTCTTCTTCCTGTTATGTAGCATCCAGCAGGGAATGCCAAATGGCGAGGAGAAGATGTGGTAAGAAGACTGCCTGGGGAGGAATAGGTGAGTGTCAGGGGCGTAACTATAGAGGGTGCAGGGGATGCGGTTGCACCCGGGCCCAGGAGCCTTAGGGGGCCCATAAGGCCTCTCTTCTCCATATAGGGAGCCCAGTACTATGAATAAGGCATTATAGTTGGGGGCCCTGTTACAGGTTTTGCATTGGGGCCAAGAAGCTTCAAGTTATGTCTCTGTGCAGCATGGTTTAGGTATGGGTACGGGTACAGATAGAGGGGGGGGGGGGCCCAGCTCACCTTTTGCATCAGGGCCCCTGAGCCTTTAGTTACACCCCTGGTGAGTGTGGAATTCTTTTTTATTCTAATGTCAGAATGGTGCTAGGGCTGCGTTCCCAAATCTCTCAAGACTAGGTCAATAAATTCTACAACTTGAAGTGTTCGAGCTCTACCATAGCTGCTACAAAAACACAAGTTTCCAAGTAGACATAATATTCCCTTTACTAATGTATGGCAGGCATTTCCTTTGAGAAGGGGTTACATGGCATTGACAAGCCTCTTAGTATTTGCAGTCCCATCACCGGTGGTTTCGGATTTACATGGGAATTCTACTGAGAGGACCGCGTTCTATTTCTTTCTTTTCCCTGAATTAAAGCATAATATTTATCTTTTATTCGTGCTACCCATTGCTCAGGGAAAGTATGCAGATATTGTGCTTTTTTCCTAACCTTGGGTGACACCAAGAAAGCTGGAATTCCAAGCAACAGGCTTACGCCAGGCCACATTTTTCTATGGATGCTGGAATGCTGGGGTCTTGGTCAGAATTTAACTCACCGTTTCCTGCTTTTATTGTTTTTAAAGGAGAAAACCTACAATTTAAAAATGTGTATTTATGATATTTAAGGTGAACTCCTCAAAAAGTATCTTCTATGACATCCATGGACAACCTATTTTGGGTACAATCAGGTAATTTGGAAGATACTCTAATATATAGGGATCAATGCCAGGGACAGGTTCCTTTAAATAACCTGCACAGGTTATTAAAGGGAACATACACTGAATGACAACTTTATGAAAGCCCCCCCATCTAGTAGCGTGTTGGACCTTCTTTGGCCTTCCGAACTGCAGCAATTCATGGTTGAGTAGATTCCGCTAAGTATGGAATTACTCTACTGGAATATTGGCTCAAGTGGACAGCATGGCTTCTTGTAGTTCCCACGCATTAGATGGACGTAGTGACATCCGCTGATAGGAAGGGGTCATCGATGTATGCAGCTTGTGCCAAATTTTGAACATATCATGAGTCATTACCTGCGTTAGACCCTCCCATGACCTTTACAACCTCCTATTTATCCACACCTTTGCCTCCCCCCAACCAATTTTATAACCGACCTACCTACCGCTGCTATGACAATTAAATATTCCCAACTCCAATCTTCTACCACCCCATAGACAATAGTGCTCTTTTGTAGCTCCTCCTACCCCTCTTCTACCTCCTCCCTTCCTCACAACTGTTAACCCTTTCCTACCACTCCCTGCTAACCCTGTCATGTGGACCTCCACTGATGGGCCCCCTTGGGCCTATGTTATGGCCCTCGCTTTCCTAGGGTGCAACAGAAATTCAGATTAATCTGAGCAGATGATCTTTTACCAGTACTTAGTGATCCAATTTTTGAGCCCTTTTGCCCACTGGAGTCTCGCCTTCCTGTTTCTCTTAAAGAGCAATGGAGCTGGAACTGGTCTTCCACTATTATATCCCATCCAGCTAACGAACGGCCAGTTGTGCATTTAGACACATTAGTTGCAGCACTGCACTTTGTTTGACTGTACAGTGTGTGTTTCAGAAAGATTCTTAACACCCTCCTCTGACCCCTTTCATCAATGAATTCTTTACATCCACAGGATCCCCTTTCGCTGGATGCTTTTCCTCAATCACACCATTCTCAGTATACACGCTTCACGAGAAAACCCACAAAAGTACATGAAATCCTGCCCTCGGCTAATTTAACGCCGACAACCAGGCCTTGCTGAAGGTTGATTTTCCCATTCTAATGTAGAGTCACACTAAAGCTGATTCACTTGTCATGTGATTTTAGGCTGCACTCCGGGGTCACCGGTCTAATTTTCATACAGGGACGCTCCAATTGTTAAAGGGCCGGGGCCTCTATTAAAGGGGTTGTCCCGCGAAAGCAAGTGGGGTTATACACTTCTGTATGGCCATATTAATGCACTTGTAATATACATCGTGCATGAAATATGAGCCATACAGAAGTTATATACTCACCTTCCCTGCGCTGGCGTCCCCGTCTCCATGGTGCCGTCTAATTTCAGCGTCTAATCGCCCGATTAGACACGCTTGCACAGAAGGGTCTTCTCCCTTCTGGTCGGTCCGGGCACGAGCAGCGTTCTGGCTCCGCCCCGTCACGTGTGCCGATTCCAGCCAATCAGGAGGCTGGAATCGGCAATGGACCGCACAGAGCCCACGGTGCACCATGGGAGAAGACCCGCGGTGCATCGTGGGTGAAGATCCCGGCGGCCATCTTGGAGGAAAAGAAGGAAGAAGTTGCAGAGAGGGGATTCGGGTAAGTAAAAATTTTTTTTTTAATTTCAACACATCCCTTGGGTTTGTCCTGCGCTGAAATTCTTGCCTATGCAAAAAAAAAAAAAAAAGCCGTTTCGGCGCGGGACAACCCCTTTAAAGTAACTATTCAACATAAGTGCATTGCAAAATTTTTGGCACACCAATTATAACTTTATTTTACACAATGATAGCTGTAATAATATCCTGTATGCATTATTAAACTCTCTTTCCAGTTATTCCGCAGCCTTTTCCCACACCTTTTAAGAACAATGGGGCCTATTCACGTAGATCTGCCCCAGTCCAAGTAAATTATGAAGCAGGCTAATTGCAACAAATGTATTAAGAGACTTGCACCTCCATGTGCCAGATTGAATTCCATGCCAGCTATAGGTTAGCTATAGGTTAGCCATAATGTATGCCAGTTCCAGGTGTAAACTATAATGCACCGGCTGCGGGGCGGACACACCAACTAACACAAGGCCCCTCTACTTTTTGAAAAATGTTGGCGCCCAATGTGAAAGTCCCCCCAAAAATTTTTGGAGTGTGCAACAAAATAAGCAACTTGTGCATACCACAGATCTGGCGTACAAAGAAAAACACACATGCCCCAATGTTCGGGTTTCAGTGGTCTCTACGCAGCGGAGCAGTCGTGTATCGTTGTGTGAAATGCACTCTTTCTATACACCCCTGAGTGAAGCGTATGAGAGAGGACACACATTGGTGGGGACGCCTGGAGCACAGAGGAAGTTTGGACAGATGTCAATTACTCTAAATATTTTTAAATGAGCTTTCTGGCGCCGGCGGCAATTCCCAGTCTTGAGCAACAGGCTGAGCTGTTGGTTTGTGTCTTAAAATGAGCCATTGTTCACTGCAGACACTTAAGTCTTGAATAAGCACCTTAAAGAGTTGGAAGCACAGATGACCCTATAACTATTTCATATGATTATATCTCTTCGTACGATGGCACAATGATAACAGCTTTGTTGGTTGAGCAATCTGCCCACCAACGATTGTCTGCAGTATTCTGGGAGAAGTAACAAAGTTGTGTCAAGAAGGGGAAGATGGCCACTAACTGCAGGGCTTACCCAATTCTCTGACAGAATCGGGGCTGCTGGTGGGTACCATCATTGGTGGGTAGGGACTAGAGATGAGCGAGTATACTCGCTAAGGCACATTACTCGAGCGAGTAGTGCCTTAGCCGAGTATCTCCCCGCTCGACTCTAAGGATTCGGGGGCCGGCGCCGGTGACAGGTGAGTTGCGGGGGGAAAAGAGGGAGAGAGAGATCTCCCCTCCGTTCCTCCCCGCTCTCCCCCACCGGCCCCTGAATCTTTAGAGACGAGCGGGGAGATACTTGGCTAAGGCACTACTCGCTCGAGTAATGTGCCTTAGTGAGTATACTCGCTCATCTCTAATTATTATTATAATTATAAACTCTCCACTTATATGACCAACTGAACGGAGCACCAGTATCAAGTCCTTGGTATCGCAGTTAGGAGACCTGCACTCACAATGGTGGTAGCAGGGCATGAGGGAAGTCATTGACATCTGAGGCTGAATCTTCGCGTTGACTCTGATGGTTTGGGGATACCTCGGGACTTACTAATCTTTGACTGTAGGCCAAACAGCTAAAGGCCAAATGATAGTCGCATTTATTGCAACAACTCCTGGCATGAACTATGCCACACACAGAGCCAGTGCACCTCTCTATGGTGCCTGAGTGCTCCAGACGTCCTCACACCCCATTTGACTCACCGCAGCCAAAAACAGCTTAGACCATTAAACTCTATGGTGAGACTTAACCCTTTCCAATCTGATTTGTATCCTGCTTTTCCTAGGGGGCTTATTTTTATTCTGCTGTTATACAACAGCGCTATATGCTGGCTAAAGCCAGTACTGCATGAGGTGACACGTTGGATAGGCTCCGACAGCAGAGAGGCTGGCAATATACAGTAAGAGAACCCAGACGGATGTCTTCCAACATCGGAGCTGTACAGCCTTAAATCATAATGTCTTCAGACGTCAGACAGTGGATTGGAAGGCGTTAAAACAGTTACATGACAAGACCACTAGATGCCAAACCTATACAAGTAGCAGAAATACAATTGTAAGCAGGAAAACTGAAAGAACGTCAAAAAATAATGAGCCCATTACTTACGAACCCATCCACATGGCATACCCCTTACATAATATTGATGATAGCCGATGTTGCACATAAAGGTAAAATTAGAGCTGCCTATTGGGGATAACTGGGAAATTCCTTGTATATGGCATCCACCATAAACAAACATAATAATATATCTATTAGGGCACAAGGAGATGTCTCTGTGCTTAATTCCTTGACGACATCTACCATACGCATACAGTGCTCTGCTGTATTTTGCAAGAGTGGACATGCATAATATAATGTGGGGTCTATTGATGAGGAGCTCAAATCCTGTCCATGTAACCCCTTAGATCATCTGGGTAATAGTAACCATGCTATTTAAATGGTTAGACAGAGGGAAGGGGCTCCCTCTGTCATCCCATCAGTAAACAGCATCATACTCACAGTGCCCCACAATAAACAGTGCCATAATACAGAAAGCTCCCCAGATAAAGTTCTGCTATAAATAGTGTCCCATGCACATTATGTTGACAAAGATTTTCGGACCTCCATCAATCCTGTGCTGTCTGGCGAAAGGGATATGCAAATCGGATGTGTGAGCATTACATATAAAGGAGAGGATCACACAGGTATATCCCAGTCCAGAAGCCATCAGAATGCCACCAGGTGTAGAGCTGCCAATGGGGTACGGTGATGGGATGTCACCTGAGCAACCAATAAGTAGAGGACAACAAAACCTTTTCTGAGCTGTGAAGGCATCACACACATCATGTGCTGAAACACTCGCTCAGAAAGTCTTCAAGGCCATCAGAGCATCCAGTAGTACCAGAACCATCCCTAGGTTGGCTGCACACAAGCCCAACATCACAGAGGAGCCTGCGATGGTGTTTCGAGCATCGTTATTGGACTGTAAATGAGTAGAAACAAGTGTTGTGGACAGCTGAACCACCGCACACCATCTTCCAATCGGATGGCCGCACTTGTGTGCAGTAGTTTCCTGGGGAGCGGTTTCTACACGACTGAATCATCCTAACAGTGATGTGTGGAAAGATTCTGTAACAGTGTGGGGGTGTTTCTGCTTGGAAGGACTAGGTAAATTAGTTATAGTGAAGTCCACCCTAAACGCCAGTGGGTACAGAGACATTATCTACCCTGTGGCAATAATTTAGATAAACTTCATGTCTCTACCAACCACCATGTCATACAACACACAGTGTTGAGGCTTGATTGAGGAGTAGGAAGTCTGCAAACTTGCAAATTTGCCATCCCAAATTCCAGATTTCAATCCCATCGAGCAATCTTTAGGAAGAACTAGAGTGCCGTATCTGCGCACACCCGACACATCCATCAACCCCCCCATCACTATCTGGAGCTCTCCTTGAGGAATGGAGGCAAATCACTCCACACCTCTATTGGAATTTGGTGAAAAGCAGCCTAAGAGGGTTACTGCAGTCATTGAGGCCAAAGGCGGCCCAAGATCGTACTGAAAAATGTGAAAAAAATCGAATTTCATCCCCTTCCATATGTGTCCCAATACGTTTAGCAACATAGTATACATATGTGCCATATAGAGTGCCTAAATAATTAATGACCAGTTTATAATACTATACTTGTTGGCACAAGGATTCCAGCACCAAGTCAACTCATCCCTTGTCGTGGTGCAGTGGCCCAGAGTTAATAGGGTCCCCTCCAGAATGTTCTATGTTCTATGTCTCGTGCACTGTCTGGTTTGTGAAGTGTATTTGGTTTATGTGTATTAAATGTCTGCAGGCATGAATGGGTTAATATCCGGGTCATGTCTGGAAAATGTATCGTTTTGTCTGGTGTGGTATAAAAGCATGGTCATCTGATGTGGTTCCCAGTCTGCTGAGTCTGTTGGTCTGCTGTAGCTGAGGCTGTTGTCCGGGCCAGAGAGAGAAAGAGAGAGCGTGTCGGTGTAGGAGTCAGTCGGCCTGAGTGAAAGAACCGGAGGAGTAGGAAAAATGGAAGAGTCTGAGAGGTGGTCCATTGTTCCCGCCTGGGCCTAGCCTTTCCAAGGAACTCCCCTTAGCCTCCATTCCTAGAAGAAGTGAATGTACCCAGACTGGAAGAAACCCGTGGAAACCGCATGAGTCCAGAGAAGAAGAATAGAACCCCTAGCAAGCGAGAGAAGTGTGAGTGATTGACAGGGGAGAGAGAGAGCGTTACCGGGAGAGTTAATGCTTGGACTGTAGAAATACAAATACCCCGTGAATCCTCCCTGCATCACCACTGTACAAATTGTTGGACTGTTATCAAGTAAACAAGCAGAACTGAACACACCGGGTTCCTGTTCAGAAAAGTATACTTTGTGCGTAGACTACTTGATTTTCCCCGGAATTGCCTTCGGAAGAATCCACCGCAGAGGACGAAACGTTGGCGTCACGAGTGACAAGTTGGTCTACAGGTAACTATAATTACTATCCCTGTGATCTCCCCCAGCAGTAACGAGGTCGGGTCCCCCTTAGGGAGCAGATGGTAGAGCCCCGTGACAAGGTTAACCTTTTTCTACCCAACTGTCCCTCGGCTGAGAGCCTGCTCCTCTGACACTGCACTGGTGTGAAGACATAATTTCATCATGCCAGCCAGCATGTGGCAACACAAGACACCAGATAGTAGGCACCGTCTCTCCCAGTCTCCTACGATGAATCTTTGGTGTAGTGTGCCTATGCTATGTACATAGCACACTGCTCGTTTAGTTTTTATGAGAACGCCCAGTAAAACCATTTTGCCGCCACCACTTTGATCTCTGTGCCGCGGTTCACTATACTTCTTAAAGTGATGACAGATGAAGACATTATAAAATAGAAGAAACGTTATAATCCCTTTACAAAACACAGGACTTTGCTATAACTCTTGTTCTTAGTTGTTAGGTGCAGAAACAAATCCTCTTCTTCTTGCTGCAGCCACAATGCCTCCATTCACCGGCAGCCGTCGTGTTCGTCACCGTTACTGCTTCATGAATCGCATTCGTTTCTTAATCTCATTAATTATAGTGACTGCTAAAATATCCGTCCTAGCTGAAATCATAAGGAGCTGATTGTATTGGACTTACATAAACAGACAAATTACCTGACGAGGAAATTAGCTACCATGTTATTAGGGGTTCATTTATTTATTTTTTCCTTCATACCGTTTAGACCTTAACCTCTTAGTGACGCAGCATATTTTGGACCTAAGGACACAACGATTTTTTGAGGGTTTTCATTTCCACTTTTCCAAACCAATAGCTTTTGTATTTTTCTGTCGACCTGGCCGGATGAGGGCTTGTTTTTTTTGCGTAGTGAGCTGTATTTTTTATTGATACTATTTTTGGGGTATATATAATGAAATGCATAATTTTTATTAATACACTTGTTGTAAAAAAATAAATCCATCCCCTAGCTTAGATACAAAATGTAATACAGGCAGGCATGGAGGCTCTAGTACCCTACTGTACCACCTCTAGCTTGGATAAAAGATATGATACGGGCGGGCATGAAAGCTCTAGTACCCTGTTGTACCGCCTCTAGCTTGGATACAGGTTGTAATACGGGCGGGCAATGAGGCTATAGTACCATGTTGTATCGCCTCTAGCTTGGATAGAAGATGTGATACGGGGGGGGGGGGGCATGGAGGCTCTAGTACCCTGTTGTACTGCCTCTAGCTTGGATACAAGATGTGATATAGACGGGCATGAAGGCTATAGCACCCTGTTGTATGGCCTCTAGCTTGGATGTTGGATGTGATAAGGATGGGCATTAAGGCTCTAGTACCCTGTTTACTGCCTCTAGCTTGAATACAAGATGTGTTACGGGTGGGCATGGAGGCTCTAGTACCCTGTTGTAGGGCCTCTAGGTTGGATGCAGGACATAATAAGAACAAGAATGGAGGCTCTAGTACCCTATTTACCACCTCTAGCTTGGATACAGGATGTAATACGGCGGGCAATGAGGCTCTAGTACCATGTTGTATTGCTCTAGCTTGGATACAAGATGTGTTACTGGCTGGCATGGAGGCTCTAGTACCCTGTTGTACCACCTCTAGCTTGGATACAAGATGTTATACGGATGGGTATGGAGGCTTAAGTACCTTGTTGTACCGCCTCTAGCTTGGATACAAGATGTGATATGGGCGGGCATGGATGGTCTAGTACCCTGTTTTATTACGTTTAGCTTGGATACAAGATATGATACAGGGGGCATGGAGGGTCTAGTACCCTGTTGAACGTCCTTTAGCTTGGATGCAGGATGTAATAAAGATGGCCATGGAGGCTCTAGTACCCTGTTGTATCGCCCCTAGCTTGGATACAAGATGTGATACAGGCAGGCATGGAGGCTCTAGTACCCTGTTGTATCGCCCCTAGCTTGGATACAAGATGTGATACAGGCGGGCATGGAGGCTCTAGTACCCTGTTGTATTGCCTTTAGCTTGGATACAAGATATGATACAGGGGGCATGGAGGCTATAGCATCCTGCTGTACCGCCCCTAGATTGGATACAAGATGTGATAAGGATGGCATGGAGGCTCTAGTACCCTGTTGTATGGACTCTAGCTTGGATGCAGGATGTGATAAGGACAGACATGAAGGCTCTAGTACCCTGTTTTCTGCCTCTAGATTGGATATAAGATGTGCTACGGGTGGGCATGGAGATAACGGTAGGTGGGTGTATAAGTTAGTACATGTAATGGGCGCTGAGAGAACAAATATCCTTCAGCGAAGTGCCTCGAAATGGTTCTGACAGACACAGGGGTGTTACCTGTCTCTTGATGGTGGACAACGAAACAGTTGGAGCTGCTTGTACTTGTTTGATGATCAGACAATCCTCTCTACTAGTGGTCTGTTGAGCCCGATTTGCCTTCTGTGTATGTCCTCACACATCCACTGGCCCCAACACTTCCTACTAGTCTGGTCAGAAGGGCCTGGTGCGGGGCAATTCATCGATACGACCATCCAGCTTCTCACATCCCAATAATGCGCCCCCCTCTGGTAACGGGGTGAAATCTCTTCTCTGCGTCGTAGAGGCGTCTAGTGGTCAACAAGCTCTACACAAGCAGAAGAAGAGGTCACTACACACAAGGAGCCTCCTATGGCCTCTTATGGGCCAAGGGGGGAACCACTTATAGGGCCTCCAGTGACAAGACTGTTCATCTAATCACCACAACTGTCATCGTTTACGGATCTATCTGAGATGGAACTGCATCCCGGGTTTTACAGCAAAACGATAACTACTTCTAGGGGTGCAATCGTTTTTTACAAAGAGTACGTATATTTTTTGGAGGGCAGAGAGAAAAAACAATACATTGCAGTACTTCTGTATTGCAATGCATTATCAGTAATCATTGTCTGGTGTGCGATTAGAATGGCAACCCAACGGCCCTTCGCAATTACATAGCGAGGGGCCAATGACATCCCGCCAATTGCACAATCAACATTGATTATGGCATGTAAAGGGTTAACGAGGGGATCAGTGTTTTAACCAATCCCTGGTATTGCTGGGAGACACCGGCTGTCAGTCACAGCCTGAAACCGCTGCGGAGGATGCGGGCTCACCTTCAGAGCCAACGCCATCTATAGAATGTAAATGCCCATTAATTTGCGGGAACTGCCAGGATGTATAATTACGTCCCGTGGGGGGGAGGAGTTAAAAAACAAATGTGTGCAATACTAACGTTTTAGCGAGTTTAAAGCGACATATCACCGTTGCTCAACATGCTTGTGCTGCGGTATATGGTTACTGGGCTCATATGGTGAATTTTTCCTACATCTGTAAGAACAGCAGTAAATACCTATAATACATCTTTTTGGAATGTTACTTTTTAGTTGTGTGCAAAATAGCCAACAGTGTTCTAATTCTGTAGGAATTTCTGGGCTTTGTAACATGCATTAATGCGCTGTCTCGCACCAAGGGGTGGACTGAAAGTGATCTGGGCCCACAAGTGAGGGACAGGTAGGTAAGATTTGTATTACATGTCTAGAGGAGGAAGAAGGTGTAGGGTTGGGTTTTTCTAGATAAGGAGGTGGTTCTTTAGGGCCATTTCACATGGGTGCAAGTAAGTCGCATCCGATAGCCACGGGTATGGCCGATTCTGATCCGTGATTCAGAGCACAATAGGACATGCTGCGATTTTCTTCAAATGCCCATGGGTATAGCCTAATTGGCTATAATGGATCCAGGTGCTGTCCATGAAACACACGTATAGCACACGGATGAGAAATACACCTGTGTGAATGGGTCCCTAAGACGATGCCAGCAGTGACTTGTTGTTGGTAGGTTTAACTCCCGCCCTGCCCCCGTGATGTACATATACAGGGAAGCAATTAGTATAAAATGCCGTACAAGATCTATGGGTAGATAGCGCGAGATCACGAACTGAGCCCGTGCCAGCCTCAGTAGGAGCCAGCTGTAACTTACAGCCGGGGTCCTGCTGCAACACTTGGGATCGGAGATAACTCAAATCCTGGCGGTTAACTTTGATGCCACGGTCAATGTTGATTCCAACATGTAGTTTTGTAATTACGAGAAAAAAAATGTTAACGTCTCGGCATGAGATTAAAAAAAAAAGACAGCATACACACCTGTCTTCAGCCTCTCTGGGGCGCAGCTGATTGGCTCCGGCATCCCGTCCCTGAGCCCCAGTGCAGATGTCCATCAGATGTCTGGTGGCTGCTGTGGTCAGAAGCGGCAGCATCACATCCCGAACTCCTAGGATCATGCTCACATCCTGAGTGCTATGATGCCAGAAGTTTGGAATGTGATGCTGTGGCTTCTGATTGGCCGCAGCAGTCATCTGACTTCCTTCGGATTTCCACGCCAAGTGTCAGAATGGGATCATGTGAGATGCTCACCGATGCCCCAGGGGCCGAAGTGAGTATGTTGTCTTTTTTTAATCTGATGGACAGCCGTTAAAAAAATTTTTTTTTGGTAATGACAAAACACCTTTAACAGAGAGAGGTAGCTCCCATTATGACATCATCAGTCCTCCCCCATCCAATTGTGGAGGGCCTGATGGGTTGTCACGGCAACCGGAGACCTAACAGTGGCCCCTGGGCCTGCCATGGCTGGTCTTTCGAAAGAATTGAAATAACTGATCAGAAGTTCATGTCCCCTGCAAAGACATAAAAAAAAGTTTTAAAAAAAATAGAAATGGTGAAAAAATTTTTTTGAGTTACAAAAGAAAAGAGAAAAAAAACCTGTTTGCGCAGTTTTTATTTTTTGTAAAAAAAAATGTATCTGGTATCATCACATCTGTAATGACCAGACCACCAATAAATTGCAAGCATTTTTTTATACCACATGGCGAAATGTGAATAGAAGAAAAAAGCAAAAAAAAAACTGAGCAAAATGCTGTTTTTGTTTAATTTGCCTTTCAAAAAGCATAATAAAAGTGATAAAAAAGTTGTATGTACCACAAAACGGTACCAATAAAAACTATAGTTCGTCACTCAAAAAACAAGTCCTCACAGAGCTCCGTCCATGGAGAAATTAAAAAATTCTGGGTCTTTTGAATGAAGCGATAAAAAAAAATTAATTTTGCAAAAAGGGCTTTTATCATGCAAAAGTAGGAAAACCTAAAAAATATACATGATTTTGGTATCAACGCAATTGTAACCACCTGTAGAAAAAGTAATTTACACTGCATGGTGAACATGTGTTTTGACTATTAGATACTCAGAGAGATCAGCAAGGTTTTGGGTGTATTAATGTTTCTTGATGGTTTTTGCGATGACTTTGTGCAAAAAGGTGCAACAAAAATGTGTTAACAGTCATAGTGTATATAGCTAGTGAATTCACATTTCATTCCGCATCCTCCTTCTCTGAACCCCGCTCTTGGCCCCTGAGGCTGTGTAAGCAGGAAGTATTCATATATCCGGCTGTTGAATGTGAGTACCTCTGGCTGTCTGTTGCCTTGCCAATCCTACATTTGACCTAATTCTGATGATGGCAGCATTACTAGGACTGAGCGGGTCTGACAATCGAGAGATAAAAGGGATCAAGATATGGAAAAAGACAACCTAGAACTCTTCTTCATACAGTATATTGACAAACATATTGGGACACCTACCAATACTGTGCTGTCAGGTAAAGTGGACAGGCAAATTGGATGGGAAGGACTAGGGCAATTGGTTATAGCAAAGTCCACCCTCCATGCAAATGGCTACAGAGACATTCTAGAGAATGTTGCATTACCTACGCTGTGGCAATAGTTTGGTACAGCTCCGTGTCCCTACCGACATGACCGAGCACCATGTCATACAGCAGGCAGTGTTGAGGCTTGGTTTGAGGAGTAGAACATCTGCAAACTTCATGGCCAGCCCAAAGTCCGGACCTCAATCCCTTTGAGCATCTTTTGGATGAACTAGAACGCCATAACCATGCACACCCAACACGCCCATCATCCTCCTCATCCCTATCTGAAGCTCTCCTTCAGGAATAGAGGCAAATCATTCCAGACATCCATCGGAATTTGGTGGAACGCAACATAGGAGGGTTACTGCAATCATTGAGGCCAAAGGTGGCCCAACAGGGTACTGAAAAAAGCGAAAGTAGATTCTTTTTTTGGTGAGATAGAGCCCAATTCAAAATTTTCCATGACCCCAGGCTCAGGCTGGCCCACAGGGAAACAGGTGAATCTCCTGCTGGACCCCCTGCACACACACATATACACACACATAAACAGAACATGGCGTAGTACATCCAAAGCAATCCATATTGGTAGGCAGAGTACAGCATATTTGGCAGGTCATATTTGCATATAGAGCAGACCCCTGATATAACTTTTACTGGTAGGCACTAGGCAATGCAGTTCAACACTGTACGACCCCCTTATGATTGTTATGCCACTGATGGTAGTGTATGGAACGAGCACGACCACTGCGTGTGGGATGTTGATCCCAACGTGTTACATCCCCTAAAACAATTTGGAGGGGTGCTTGGTGAGTATTTATGAATTATTGAGGGAACTAGATAGGATCTGTTTAATATTTTAGGTGAAGATTTGGCAAGCGTTACTTGATGGCTGCCTTTTGAAATGAAAGTATAGCAATGAAGCCATGGGGGCAAAGAGAGGGAGATGTTAAGATCTGTTTCCCATCGTTGCATGAATGGAAGCTTGGCTCCATGGGGGCTGGTTCATGTTGGCATACAAAAGGGATATCGTGCTTGTTTGCAGTGGGGACCACATACAGGTTTTCTTAAACGTTGTGGGAGTGAAAGTCGTATTAGTGGTTCCTACCAGGGAACGGAGGAAGGTATAGATTTGTCCCATTTCCAACCAGAGATGTTCTGGGGTTCAATATTTATCTATCAGTTGTTGTGGTGTGCAGCATAAAATGGTAGAGTAGGACGAGTTCTATAGCCCGCCACCATGGAAAACTATCCTTCCAGGAGCTTAGGGCGAATGCTTGATTAGGGATAATAGGCAGCAAAGGGGGGAGAGGTGACATCATAGACTATTTGAACCTGTTTTTCCTCCAGATCAGAAAGAGGTGGAAGGTCAGCGGTGATAAATGTTGTACGGTTGTGGGTTTTATACCTTTATCCCATCCAAGGCCATTTTAATACTTTAGTGGGCCAGTGGATGAGTAACAAAATTGTACCCCCCCCTATTGTCCCACACTGTCCTATTACGCTGTCTCCTCTGTGCTGTCACCCAACCTCCCTCTATCCCTGTACTTTTCTGTGGCTAAAAAAAACTAATGAACACTCATAGCTAAGTATCCCAGAAGGCTGCAGTTCCCCAAGTGGCTTCCCCGTGGTCTCGAATCACTTCTGGGTCCAGCAGTCACACGCCCATTTAAGCCAATCACTGGCCTCAATTGTATTAAAATCAGTGATTGCATACAGAGCTCATATGTTTAGATGGCAATGTGACCAACGGAGCTGGAAATGGGTAGAGATGGTGGGGTGAGAGCGGCAGGGACATGCAAGAGGTGAGTATAGCTTGTTTTATTACATTTTTAAGTTTTTGCTAAATTTTTCAACATTTTCCACATTCTTAGGAGTTGGATAGAGTTGATAGTGGTGCTGCTGCCAGGGGACTTGGTGCAGATGAACCATTTGCCCTACCTTTAAATTGACTCTGCTAATATCCTATGCATAAAAGGTAGTTAGTAGAGATGAGCGAGTAGTGCCTTAGCCGAGTATCTCCCCGCTCGTCTCTAAAGATTTGGGGGCTGGCGGGGAGCAGCGGGGGAGAGCGGGGAGGAACGGAGGGGAGATCTCTCTCTCCCTCTCTCCTCCCCGCTCTCCCCCGCTCCCCGAGGCAACTCACCTGTCAACCACGCCGGCCCCGAATCTTTAGAGACGAGCGGGGAGATACTCGGCTAAGGCACTACTCGCTCGAGTAATGTGCCTTAGCGAGTATACTCGCTCATCTCTAGTAGTTAGGTCTGTTCTTTATCATGGTGGGTAGGTAAGTTGGGTGTCCGCTATAGGAAGGTAGTAAGATCTATTCTCTGATATAATGGGCATAGGTAGGCCTTGTGTCACTGAATGGAGAATATTTTGGTCTGTAGTCTATCATGGTGGGTAGAAAGCCTTAGTTTCCAAAATCAGAAATCAAAAAGTAGATTATAACTCATATACTGGTGTATAAAATAACCTAAAATTTAATTGAACGTGAGCTAAATAAGAGAAATTTATCATATAGGAGAGAACATTTTAAGGGTGCCGCTACGTGCTGTAGATGTCTGCTGTAGCTGCATGTGGATCACTGCTAATGACCAGGCGGCACCTGGACTTAATTAATAGCAAGTCCAGGTGCCGTCCGCCAATGACTAGCAATGATCTACATGCAGCAGACATCTCCAGCGTCTACGGGAACCCTAAGGCTGGGTTCACATGAGGCGGATTTACCGCTAATCTCGGGATTAGCCAGCCATGTGAGTGAGATTTGCCGGCCGCAGCATGTTCATTTTTTCTTTTCTGCTGCGGCCGCGCTCTCCTCTATGGGAGCGCCGACCGCAACGGAAGAGTGAGCGCCCGGGCCGCTTCAAAGCCGCCTCGGGTTTTGCAGCGGCAGTTCTCCCAGCGGAAATCTTGTGGTTTTTCGCTGCGGCCAAACCGCGAGATTTTCACCGAGAATCCGCCCTGTGAGAACCCAGCCTAAGGCCACCTTCTCACATGGCGGGCATTCTGAAACGGAATACCTACAGCAATTCTGCAAGAATTCATGATGGCCAAATCCGCACCTAAATGCTGCAGATTTGGCTGCGTTGTTATTTGTAGAAGAGCTGCAGAATTTAACACTTGCATTTCAAGGGTTGAATTCCACAGCGTGATTCTGCAGCATTAATAGACAAGCTGTGGATTTAGAATCCACAGCATTTTTCAAAAACGCTATATTTTCATCAAGGAAAAAAATCAACGCCATGAGAAGGACAGAGGGACCTCTCTCACTCTCCCCGCTGCTCACACCCGCCCCCCCGCCTGAGAATGCTCGGACCAGTAAGCAGTTACTCGAGAAAAGCGATGCTCGCTCGAGTAACTGCTTTATCCAAGCATGCTCGCTCATCTCTACAGATCATGCTAATTTGATGAGAATTTTGTACCACAACATACGTTAAGAAACTGGATGACCTAATTAGGCAAATATGAAGAATCTGCGGAGGACATGCCAGGTCCTTGTGTAACATTAATTGTTCTCTTAAGGGTTGTTTAATCCAATTTATGAAACAGTTGGCTGATGAAAGGAGACTGCTTGGAGGAAATGTGGGCTGTAAAAGTCAGCTGAGAATACTGAACTATAGGATCCTAATAACAGAGATGTCATGTAGCAAGTAATAAACAGAGATTGTGGCTTTTCATGCTTTTATTGAAGATATAATGTATTTTCTCCCTAACTAGCTCCACTCTTCTCTATGGGCCCATGAACAAGAGTGGCGCAGATTGTCTGCAATTCAGGGAGAAAAAGTAATTTAACCTATGAATTTAATAACTTGTAGATCCCCTTTAGCCAGGGGCGTAACTAAAGGCTCAAGAGCCCTGATGCAAAAGGTGAGCTGGGGCCCCTCCTCTATCTGTATCTGTACCCGTACCCATACCTAAACCATGCAGAGGCATAACTTGAAGCTTCTGGGCCCCAATGCAAAACCTGTAACAGGGCCCCCAACTATAATGTTTTATCCATAGTACTGGGCTCCCTATATGGAGAAGAGAGGCCTTATGGGCCCCCTAAGGCTCCTGGGCCCGGGTGCAACCGCATCCCCTGCACCCTCTATAGTTACGCCCCTGCCTTTAGCAGCAATCACCTTCACTGAATGTTTCCTGCAGCTGCAATTAAGATTCCTTATGTGTTTTAGCTCAGCAGTATTTCTGGGATGCCTTGTGTTCTTAGCCCTTTTCAGGTCATGCCACAGCATCTCCACTGTGTTAAGGTCAGGACTGTGACTTGGCCATTCCAAAACACAAATCGTATTCTTCAAACATTCTTTAGTTGATTTACTTCTGCACTTTTGGTCATCGCCTTGTTACATCACTCAATGTCTCTTCAGCTTGAGGTTATGGACAAAGCAATAAAAGGCATGAATGATACAACTGTTTGTGCGTTATTAGTTAGATAGTGTCTGTCTATAATTGTGATGTAAGTAACAATCAGACGACATTTTATTAGTGATTAATGCAGAAACCTAGGTAATTCCAAAGGGTTCATATACTTTTTATTGCAACTGTATAAATGTTGGCATTATGTTCATCCTATGTAACTGGTAGCACCGGAGAAGTTGCATATTTGAGTGGTTTCCCACCAAGGGGATGTTGTGAGTCCAGTAGAGAAGTTTGATAAGTTTTGTGTCACCCCATTTGATGAGGACAGTAACAAAGCAAGGTCTCCATAATACCGTATCTCTGACGCAGAGTTTGAACTGCCGGCGAGGGAGAAGAAATCTGCCTCGTTCAGGCGCAAGTACTGACGAGGGTAGTTGCACCCATGGCAATGTGTTTTCGTCCTAAGCCTTTAGCGTGTATTACATGCGATAGAGCCCTATTGTTCTCTATGGGTGCGTACAAAAATGCTGTACATATGCCATTACATTGTAAATGCTCGCTGTTATTTTACGCATGTTGCTCGGAAACAAGACTTAAAAGTTAAAGTTAAAACTGTCTTCCATGTTTTGGAACAATTGTAATGAAATATTTCCTCTCTGCAGGAGGCAACGCCTGGATAACAATAGTGACACACAAATAACCAACATTGATGGTTTTCAACATAAACAAGAACAATTAAAATGCGTGGATTAAAGGAGTCACGCCATGGCTGCAAGATACAGCTGAGCGGAAGGGCCATGGTATATGACAGAATGCCGGATGAAGGCTCCTTAGTAGAGATGAGCGAGCATACTCGCTAAGGACAATTACTCGAGCGAGCATTATCCTTAGCGAGTACCTGCCCACTCGGAAAGGTATGGGTGCTGGCGCGGGTGCGCGGTGAGTTGCGGGAATGAGCAGGGTGGAGCGGGGGGGGGGGAGAGGGAGAGAGAGATCTTCCCTCCGTTCCTCCCCTGCTCTCCCCCGCCGCTCCCCGCCCCCTGACGGCACCCGAACCTTTTCTTCCGAGTAGGTAGGTACTCGCTAAGGGCAATGCTCGCTCGAGTAATTGTCCTTAACGAGTATGCTCGCTCATCTCTAGTCCTTAGTCTTTGAAAGTGAAAAAAATATGTGGCAGGACCTATTTTAGTGCATGTTACGTGCCATTGAAGTGAATGGGTCGGGGCAAACATGCAAAAAACCTGTGTACTCACTGTATATTTGTGCACCATTTTAATGGGCCCGTCTGTGTTCTTTTTTGTGTGTGCGAATATGCAGTGCATTTGCGCACTCTAAAACACACTGGAGCCACAGAAAAATATGGGCATAAGCCATTTTAGGTTGCGCAGATACCTAAATGCGCTTACGTCAGCGCTTATGAGCCCTATTAGTGACCCCCATAGTGGCTGCAGTAATAATAGTGACCTCCATAGTGACACCAGTAATAATGAACCCCATAGTAGCCCCAGTACTAACTCTCCCTTATATAGGTGGCCCCAGTAGTAATAGGGTCCACCATATTACTCCTAGTAATAATAGTAGCCCCAGAAAATAAAGCTAATTGGCTCCTGCTCTTGGTTTTTTTTGCCTTCCTCTGGATCAACAACATAGGAGGATAAACAGGCTGGACTAGATGGACATTGTCTTCTTTCGGCCTTATGAACTATGTTACTATGTATGTTAGATTCGGCCTGCGGGCCTTGTGTTTAATACGTGGGCCCTAAGGTATCCCAAACTGATAAACACAATTGCAGCCTGTAGCAATTACTGTATGCTGGAGGCATACAGAACCAGTGAGGCTCCGTTCCCATCACAGTAGGCATATGTGTTGTGGGCATTCCTAGGCCCCATTCACCCACATAATAATTCTGTAGAGTAGCCAGTGCAATAGTGCCCAAATAATATTGAAATTGTCACCTTGATATAAGTGTCGAATGATCTGCCAAAGGCGTATCGCTGGACTACAAAGAACAGAAACAAAAGAAAGAAGACAAGAGCACAGATCTAAATGAAGCGGTATTCAAGAAGTAGGAGATGTATGAACCTCTCACCTGATGGGGTTGAGCTCAGATGGGCACAACTCCATTGAATGCCAAATCCAATGAAAGGAAATAACCATTTTCCTGTCTCGCCAGCTACAAGCCGTGATGCATGAGAGGAGGTGTCATTCTGAACACCTCAAAACCCATTCAGTGGATGAGAAGATAGGAAAAACCACCACTGATGGTGCTGCTGAATGGAACCGTACCCAAAAGCTTCCAGCATAGAAAATATTATCCAGAGGTGTTTATTGAGCCATCAAAATGAACAACGCGTTTCTACTCTCTCAAGGGTCTTCATCAGGTGAGTATTGTACTGCATTATTCATTTTGATGGCCCAGTAAACACCTTTGGATAATATTCTCGGTGTTGGAGGCTTTTGGTTACTGTTCCATTCAGTAAAACCATCGGTGGTGTTTTTTCCTATTTTTCCTTGATCTGCCAAGTAGGAAGTTTAGAGTAGACTGCTTGAAAAGAGAATGGGTTGGTGAAGGTCCTTTAATGGTGGAGACCCTAGCAGGCATTTGCCCCCTGGCCTTTTCTGTCATTTGACTTAATAAGTAGCCCATGGAATAGGTAAGAGGGAGGCCAGGCTTGTTGCATTATGTGAGCATGTGTCTCTTTTTTGCAAACCCATATTTTTGTGATTTCAAGGGAAAGTCGTGGCATCATGATTTTCTGTAAGACTTTATCTTCACATGAACAAGTAAAATTTGGCTCCATACTGCATTAAACTCTAAGGTTGGAGACGTCAACCCCTCACGAGTCTCTCCTTAACCCCTTAGTGACCAAGCCTGTTTGCACCGTAATGACAAGGCCAAATTTTGGAAATTTGACATGTGTCCCTTTAACATAGAATAACTCCGTAAAGGTTTTGTATATCCAAATGATTCTGGCATTGTTTTTTCGCCACATGTTGTACTTCATATAGATGGTAAAAATAGACCAATAGAATTTGTGTTTATTTATTAAAAGTGCCAAAATTGGGAAAATTTTGAAAGAATTGTCATTTTTTCACATTTTCAATTGTAATATATCCAATATGTGCAAATATACTGTACAAATGTTTGCAAAGATATATATTTCCATTTGTTTACTTTATTTTGGATGTACAGTTGAAAAGATTTTTAACCATTTAGGAGACGTACAAATTTAACATTGATTATCAACATTTTGAGGAACACTTTGTTTTCCTGCACCAAGCCAAGATTGCAAAGGCTCATAGGTGTTAGAATGATAGATACCCCCCACAAATGACCCCATTTAAAAAACTACACCCCTAAATGTATTCACTGAGGGGGGTCATGAGCATTTTGACCCTACAGTTTTTTTTCAGGAGTTAATGCAATTTAGAGGAGGAAAAATAAAATTTCATATTTTTGCAAATATGTCATTTTAAAAGCAGTTTTTTTTCTATAGTGCACATGAAAATGAGAATTTACACCCCAAAATAGATACCCCTATTTGTCGTGTGTTCAGAAACATACCCATTGGGGCCCCAATATTATGTGTCTATGCACAATGGGACCCAAACTGAAAGGAGCAGCTGGTGGCTTTCAGAACAGAGATTTTGATTCAGGCCCCATTGCCCCTTGAGCGGCCAAAGCAATATAGAACTCTCACAAATGACCCCATTTTGAAAACTAGACCCCTTAACAAATTCATCTAGGGGTGTACTGCGTATTTTGACCGCACAGTATTTGAATGAATCTAAGCAAAGCAGAAGGGAAAAATTACGATTTTCATTTTTTTGGGAATTGTCATTTTAAAAACATTTTTCTTGTACAGAACACATATGAATGAAGACTTGCACCCTAAATTGGATCCCCCTGTTTGTCCCGTGTTCAGAGACATACCCTTTGTGACCCTAATATTATGTCTGGATGCACAACGGGGCCTAAAATGAAAAGAGCAGCCTGTGGCTTTCAGAACAGACATTTTGCTTGAAGGTGATTTAGGCCCCATTGCCCACTTGTAAAGCCCTTGAGCCACCAACACGATAGAGAACCCCCACAAATGATCCCATGCGGAATCCGCAATTTCTCTCCGGTCATGTTAGACCGGCCTAAGGTAGATCGCTACCTTTTTATCACGTGACCAGGGACCGCTCAACAAGGCCACCGGTCACTGCTCCAGGCTCTCGGCGACTGTTGGTAACCAGGAGCAAGGAGATTTAAAATTTCCTGGGCTCCCCGGCTCCTGTGAATGTGTCCAGCATTTTGCTGGTGGGCGCATGCGAAGAAGCCGGGGAAGGTCTGTGGAGGAGGATCGCATTGGGGTTCAAAAGTGGAGGCCTCCAGTAAGAAGTTTCATCTCCTCTCACCGATCGCATCGATAGGGGAAGATGAAACGTCAACTTTTTTTAACCTTTTACGTGATCGCCATTATCCATTGGATAACGGCGATCACATGACCAGTAACCGCATACTGCGGCCCCCCGTGACATCTCCAAGCTCTTGGCTAAGCTTGGTAGCCAAGAGCAGGGAGATTTTAAATTTCTCAGGCAATCCTGGACTTTTGCGAATGCGTCCGTCATTATGCTGATGAGCGCATGCGCTGAAGCCGATATAAGGTCCGCGGATATAGATCCCATCAGAGACAAATCCAGGGACCTTAGTTATGTAATTTCATCTTCCCTCACGGATACGTTCCCTAAGGGAAGATGACACTTCAGCTTTTTAAACTTTTTTAAAACTTTTTATCCGGTGGATAACGGTGATCATGTGACCGGGAACCGCATACAGCATTTCCCAGGTCCTCCGTGGCTCTGCACATGCACACCACATCGGCGCATGTGCAGATGCCCGCGGCGGGTCCCGATCTCCGCCAGACTTCATGGGGGACCGGGGTGAGTATTCCCCCCCCCCATGTATCCAATCCATGAGGGGAGGTGAAACTTTAACTTTTTAAAGTTTTTTTTACACTTTCCGTGATCGCTATTATACATTGCATAACGGCGATCACGGGACCGGGAGCCAGGAGATTTCAAATTTTCCGCGGCTCTGGGTCTTCTGCGCATGCGTCTGACGTAATGGAGTGTGGCGCGCATGCGCAGAAGGCTGGTGTCTGGTCTTGGAGGACCAGATCAACGGGGGACAGCGTGGAGGAACAGGGTGAGTATTCCCAGCTGCCCCCATGGATCCGATCCATGAGGGCAGCTGAATCTTTAAATTTTTATAAACTTTTCTGGATAGCACCAATCGCATTGCCAGGGGGGACTCCCTGCAGCCCGGGATGACATCTCCATGCTGTCAGCTACCTGTGGGCACCGACAGCATGGAGCTGTCACGTCCAGAGCCTATGTGGCTTAAATCCCTGCAGGATGCATGTTTTTACGTCCTCAGGGATTAAAGCCCACTTGAGCAGGACAGAAAAACACTATGGGCTGGTCACTAAGGGGTTAAATCAGTAGTCACAGGAATTCAAATATCAGTCTGAGGATTGTGATCCAACAGGCACCTGTGTAGGTCACAGTGGGGACTCGCCAATATGTTAAAATGGACCCATTTCTGAAGCATATCACCAATGACTACACTGAAACCAGCACCATGTGACTGCTGACTTGTGACAGCTCACTTTGGCTGGCGATTTACCCTTAGTGACATGTCATAAGGATGCAACGATTTTTGGGGGATTTTCATCTCCACTTTTCAAAATCCGTAAGTTTTTTATTTTTCCGTTGACATGGCCGTATGAAGGCTTGCTTTTTGCGCAGTGAATTTTAGTTTTTTCGGTACCTTTTTTGGGTACATATAATGTATTGTATAATGTTTTTTGAGGACGGGGAGAAAAAAACATCCATTTTTTTTAGTTCCTTGATTATTTTCTTTTCTACGAGTTGGTGCGCTCACCATACCAAAATTATATATATATATATATATACTTTTATTGCCCCGCTACATTCGAAGTTCCATAACTTTTTTATGATTCCATCGGCGGAGCTCTGGTGGGCTTGCTGTTTTGTGTGATGAGCTGTAGTTTTTATTGGTACCATTTGGGGGTACATATATTTTTTTTATTGCTTTTATCCTGTTTTTGAGAGGTAAAATGAGCAAAGAAAAGCATTTGGGCCCTATTTTTTTTGCTTTAACTTATAGCGTTTGCTGTGCAGAAAAAAAAGTGCGTTAAATTAATTGTTACAGTCATTACAGATGCGACGATACCAAACGTGAATGTTTTACATTTTTTATAAACAAAGAGTGTCCCAAAAAGTTTTTTTTGTAACAATTTTTTTTATGAGTTTGTTTTTTTTTTTTACTATTTTTTTTCCACAATTTTTATGTCCCCGTAGGGAACTTGAACCAGCGTGATCGCTATAGCAAGAAAATTATCGGCGTGATCGCTATGAGAAGCAATAATGCATTGCAGTACAGAAGTATCGCAATGTATTATAAAAAGCAGTTAACAGTAGGGATTGGTGTTCTTGCCGATCCCCGCTGTTATAACCTAAGGCCAACTGTCAGTCACAGCTAGCTATCGCTGCAGATGGCACGGGCTCAGCTTCTGAGCTCACGTCATCATAGGGCGTACGTTTATATCCATTCGTGAGAACCCCTTCCCAGCCAGGACGTATATTTATGTCCTGGGCTGAGAAGGTGTTATCTACAGCAACCACATGTCCGAGTCTCAGGTTGTCATCCCTGCTGCAGCTGGAAGTGAAGTCCAGTGGGGATCTGGGCATCGGAGGAATCAGGGGCATAAGTAAAGGCTCAGGGGCCCTAATGCAAAACGTGAGCTGGGGCCCCCCTCTATCTGTATCTGTACCTGTACCCATACCTAAACCATGCTGCACAGAGACATAACTTGAAGCTTCTGTGCCCCAATGCAAAACCTGTAACAGGGCCCCCAACTATAATGCTTTATTTATAGTACTGGGCTCCCTATATGGAGAAGAGAGACCTTATGGGCCCCCTAAGGCTCCTGGGCCCAGGTGCAACCGCATCCTCTGCACGCCCTATAGTCACGCCCCTGGGAGGAATGGTAACGGCGGGGGATTAGGTGAGCTGAATATGGTTTCTTCTACCGGATAACCCCTTTAACTCTATGCTGGAGTTTTTGAGCTCTGTACTAGAAAAATGGAGCTCCAACTGCTATAAAGATACAATATACTGCATGTCTACCCTGTTTCCCTGAAAATAAGACATACCCTGAAAATAAGACAGCATGATTTTCCAGAATTTTTGAGGATGCAAAATGATTTTTCAGGCTTTTTGAGGATGTTTGAAATATAAGCCCTACTCCAAAATTAAGCCCTGCTAACAGTTAATTTAAAAAGTCAATTTAAATAGTGTCCAGGCAGCTATACATGTAGAAAAGTTAAACCTTTTTGAACAAAAATTTATATAAGACACTGTCTTATTTTCGGGGGAAACACAGTATAAGTCAGGAAGAGCAGATGCCAAGTGGGTGACCATACAAGCATGGAGGAGATCCACCTTGGGCATCTTTCTTCTTCCAGGTCCCGTCGTTCTCTTATGAAGCCGGGGGTTATGAAGGTATAAATCCTTGTAATACAGAAGATGTCTGAAGGAGATAGAAGAATGCACATGATGTGGAGAGGAAATGAAGTAACACAATCATAAGACGTGAGGGGAAGTTTCTGGTGAGAATAGATTCACTCATTGCCTTTTGTGGCTGAGCGCGGATATATTTAGCCACCACTGTTCTAGAGAGGATCACATTTTTGTCCATAGGGATTTTTTGGCAGCCCAAAACCTAAATCTCTGCTCCCTCACAGCCTTGACCTCAGAAGATACAGAGCTCTTCAGCCAACGGACAGACTGATTCATCCGAATGGTGAGATGCGTCACAATATGGGAATAAAGGTTGCAGAGCGCCGCCAAAAATGAAAGGCGATAAACAGAAATCAAGGAGTCGTCTTTTGTTTGTACAAAGCACATTGATGGTTACCCTGAAATCTGTTTTAGTGAATACTCGTATTCCTTATTAAAGAATTCTAAATTGTGTTGTTCCTCTGTTATTCCTCCTGGAAATATACAAATACATTGACAACTGGGTGTCAACAGTTGGGGGCATGTCCCTATGCATTCTGTCCAATCAGCGATGACAATGTAATACTGTTTAAGGACACGTCCTATGGGGAAACGGAATGGTAACACCTGGTTTTCAATGTATTCAAATAGCTCCAGGAAGAATAACAGAGGAACAGTATAATGAAGAAAGCATTTACGAACACAGGCATATCACGAGAGGTCCTCTTTAACATGGAAAATCCTCAGGGCCAAAACTTGGACCCCTTAGCCATACTTGCCAACAGTCCAGATTTTTAAGTGGGCTGTCCAACAAATTAAAAAGGGGCAGAGTGTGTGCTCATTTGCATAATTTAAAGGGGAAGTAGTCCTTTAGGCAGAATAATGTTTTAAAGGGTTTTCTGGGGGTTATACAATTTTTTAAAAATGCATCCAAATTTGTTAAAATAATAAAAGCGTTGGTAATCAGCCTTCCTCTTCCCCAGCTCGACAGCCCTGTGGTGCTCCCAGTCTTTATTTTTGAATGGCTACTACTACCATGTTTCCCCGAAATAAGACAGGGTCTTATATTAATTTTTGCTCCAAAATATTTCTTTTTTACATGTATATCTGCCTGGACACCATTTAAAAATCATGCTAGGGCTTATTTTTAAGGTAGGTCTTATTTTCAGGGAAATGGGTACCTAAATACTGCAGCCAATCAGATGCCGCAGCAGTCACATGCTGTTCTCCTATCATCACCACTCAGATACTGGGAGCCATGATTCCAGGAAAATGGTATCTGAACGCTGTGGTCCCTGTTTGCCTGCAGCGGTCATTTGGTAGTCATTCCAAAAAAAAGACCAGGAGGACCACGGGGCTGTAATGCTGGGGAAGAGGATGGGTGAGTACCGCTCCTTTTATTCTTGTAATTGATGTAGATGCATTTGAAATAATCTCTATAACACCTGGACAACCCCTTTAAGGATGTTGGCTATAACACTGCAATGACCCCAGGCTGTCAAGGCATGCTGGGAGTTGTAGTTTTGAAACCCTATTCTTGTTTGTTTGCGCAAATGACAATAGGACAGGTAATGTGCAGTATTCTTGCAGATCGAACATCAGTTGTCCTTGTGCTATCCGATGCAAGTTGTACCTGAGATTCTTGGGCGCCATTCACAATTCACCCATATGAATCTGGCTGAACAGATTCACGGTGAAGCACAGATGTAGCAATCTTCATCTTCATCTCATTCTCTCACACAACCCGTCAGTCTCCCCAAGGATGTTATTTAGAGATACAGTCAAAATATTTAGTGTCAAGGTAACGGCGTTGCGTGCGTCCTAACCGTGACGTTGCGCAATACACTTGTGGATTTGTTGAGTCACTAAATTCCTCTGTTGCAGAACCCGGAGAGATCTGTATGGAAGGGGTTCAACAGAGGAGGAGATAAACGGCAGAAAGCAAGAGTGGTGACAACACGGTAAATCACATGGAAACAAAGTAACAGATTCAGCAGCTTGGATAGCTGACACAATGACAGGCACTAGAAAGATGGGGGGAAAAGGGGAGGAGCTGTTCATTAAAACAAACCTCGTCGGGGGCTTTTCATTTATATGCCTTAACAACTTCCCACCTGGAATCTGCTTGATCACAAGAAGGTCACTTGAGACATAAAAATGGAGTTGAGGACCCTTATACACGGGCTGATAAATCATTCATATTCCCGCATCCAGAGGGAATGATTATCGCTTAGTGTAAAGGCACGCCCCGACTGAACGCTGAATGAGAATTTGTTCACTTCTCATTCGTATGCATGTTGTCAGGAGTGGGAAAAAAAAAGTCAGTGAAAAAGGAGAGGTGGAACAACCGCCAGGAAGAAACTGGCAAGTTTTTCTGTGAAAATATTTTGTTTTTCCCCAATGGGGTTAAAAACATTTTTAATAGCTGCGGCCAACCCAAATCACATCTCATATTTGAAGGAGGAAGTTTATAAGATTCTGTTGTTAATAGTAAAAAACTGGGGATTTTCACCTATATCCAGTTTTTTACTGTTGACCGACAGTGGGAAAAAGTGAAATCAACTGGGCGTTCTTATGTTTTTCTGCACGGGTGAAGAAAGAGCTGTAAATTCGGATGTAATGCGCATATAAAATTAGTTTAACTGTTCAGATCCTTAGTAGAGATGAGCGAGCGTACTCGGTAGGGACAGATACTGGAGCAAGTATCGTCCTTACAGAGTACCTGCCTGCTCGCCCACAAAGATTTGGGTGCTGGCGGGGGTGAGCGGCCGTGTTGCGGGAGTGAGGGGGGGGGGGAGAGAGAGAGATCTCCCTCCCGTTCTCCCCCACCACTCCCTGCCCACCGCCGACACCTGAATCCTCGTGGGCGAGCAGGCAGGTACTCGGTAAGGATGATACTCGCTCGAGTATCTGTCCTTACCAAGTACGCTCGCTCATCTCTAATCCTTACAGGAATAAGGCTATGTTCGCGCAATTTTTTTTTTTGTCTGATTTTCGTACTGAAAAAATCAGACTGCAATTCGACGTAAATGAAGCATATTATTTCAAATGGTTTTATGCACATGTGCAATTTTTTTATTTGGACAGTCCAAGCAAAAAAAATTAAACTGTAGCATGTCCTATTTTGTAGCGATTTTCGTGCGAAAATCACCCATTCAAGAAAATCCCATTTATTTTATGCCATCGATTTTAGCGTATGTAGCCGTGATAAGCATGAAAAAAGGGTGCAGAAGCTTTAATGACATCATTTGGCCCATCATGCTTTTTTTTTTCTTTTATGCAAAACAGATGAATGTCACAGAAAAATCAAAGCAATGCAAAAAAAAAAAAAAATGGGTGAAAATTACATAAAAAATCATTCAAATTTTTCAGGACTGGAAAAACTGCCCGTGTGAGTATATCCTCAGAATGGTAAAAATATACATTTTTTTCAAAAATTTTAATAACAGGAACTGAGTGGCTGAATGACCCCCCCTCCTCCGAATCTCCTGATTGTGGAAGCCAAACAAGTGTTATATGCAAAGCAGCGAGTCCTCCTTGGTTGCTGCATCAAAAACCTCTTTGTATCAAGAAATAGTTAGCTGCTCCCTAATGGGTGACCGGCAACGGGAACATGCCTTGAATACGGTTGAGTTTCCTCTGCTCCCCTCTCCCTCCGTTGACTTCAGACTATTGAACTTCAGGTTTCGCATAGGGTTTCGGCTAGAAGAAGTCCCCCTAGCCACATTGTAAGACACCTGGTTACCTCAACGGAGACACCGGGAAGCAGTAACCATCGTGGGGGACTGAATCCCCTCGGAGAATGTTTCTTCCTTATGTTTTGAGAAAACTCTACCAGCTGTTCTTGTAGTTAATTCTTTGTGAACAAGTAAACTTCGCCGACCCCGCAGAGACCTCTGCAATGGGCTTCTGACCCTACGGAAAAATTTTGGCAGAGATCTTGCAAATAAAAATATCCACTGGCTCTCACTCTTCCCTGGAGCGCGGACAAAGCTTTTGTGAAGTACAGAGCGAGTCTGGCTCTAATTAAGTCCGATGATAAACCGAAGTAACGCGTGCAACGTGGAGTACAGGCTACTACTGTGTAAAGTTGCGCTAATTTAATTTTCATCGGTGGTAAGATTTATTGGTCATGGAGGCCGGATACAAGCCGCAGGGGGCAAAGGGGGTAAAATTACGTACAAAAAAATGTATAAAACAGGGGAATCTGCATATATAATGTACAATACAGAAATCGGGTATCAGAGAAGCTGCAAATGAGGTCATCACTATCAGAGGACAGCCCATCCCCCAAACTCGTTTACCTCCACCCTACAGTCAAGCATGTGAATTATGCATGTATCATTTCATCTCCCACAATGAACTGTTTGCAGGAACCAGCAGAATTCTTATTTTTGAAGGCAAAATCATCCTGTAAGTTAAAAGGCGTTGTCCAGTTATAATTTACTGATGGTTTATTCTAAGGGTAGGCCATCAATAGTAGATCTCCCCACTGATCAGCTGTTCCCTGGGCCAGTGTGCTGAAGTGCTGAGCTGATTTCTGCTGTTAGCAGACAGCTCCGTTCCCACAGCAGTGGCCAGGCTTGGTATTACACGCAAAGATACTACTTACTTCAAAAGAGAACTTTACGTGCAATATGACGTCTGGCCACTGCAGTCAGAATGGAGCTGTCTGCTTCCTGAAGAATTGAGCTCAGTGCATTAGTGCATTGGCCGGGTGAACAGCTGATTGGTGGGGATCCTAGGCAGCAGACCCCACCAATCCACTCTTGATGGTCTACCCTAAAGATAGGCCATCACTAGTTTACATCTGAGCAACCACTTTAAAACAAAATAAGTAACGCAAAGGATGCACATAGTTACTTAACATTTTGAAGGGAATATATAGGATCAGAAAATTACCTATAGTGCAAATCAAGCTTTTATGTTAAAAAACCCCAAAATCTTCAAAAACATGTTTGTTTTTATTTTGATGCCACTTTGTACATTTAAAAAAGAATCCTTAATCTGAAGTTTTCACAGAAAGCACTAAAAGCCCATTTACACACAAAGAGGTTCCCTCAAAATTCAGTAGGGAGACTGACAGTTTTAGTAATCATTTTGCATATGCTGCTAATGGGCACTAATGAAGGCACTTATTACCTTCATTTGCATGTAAATGAGACTCCAGGAGTTGTATGCAGAGAACAGCAGGTGGAGGTGGTCCATTTTCTGCATACAGCTCCTTTGTTCTGCCAAGGGACTGCAGCTGAATACAATGTTATCAGTGCTCCCGTGGAGAATCACAGCGTGCGGTCTCTGCTATCGCATCTCCGGACGAACTATGGATTTTATGCTCACCTAAAAATCATCATTTGGCCAAAAAGATTATCGCTCAAAAGACACAGTTTGAGCAAATTTTGAGCGATAATCGTTGCGTGTAAATGGACCTTAGGTCTAATAATAGTCACTTACTTACTGTTAAGTAAAGAACACTTTTCTGCAGTCATCCAATTATTACCACAGGCAGGAATACAATGAAAAGTAACACCTACTAATAGATAACACAGGATCTACCATTCATAATAGGTGATGGCCACAGCTCACCTCCTTCCACTTTTCCCCTGCACAGGTCACAGAGCATATCCACACCACTCGCCCATAGGAGTCAATGGGTCAGGTCATGTCCATTGAGTGAATGGTCCATGTGTTCTGCTGTGAAACAAATTTCTAAATGCTGTTAACTGCAGTTCCAGCAAGATGGCCGCCCTCATGGTCACATACAGACAAAGGAATAAAAAATCTACCATCAAAAAATAAAAACTGATTAGAAAAATGGAAAATGTTTCAGCATCTGGTTTTAATTATTAAAACAAATTAAGATCATACATTTTACTTACGGACTTCAGTTAATTTATGTTCAAATTTTACTTTAATCCATTGGTAAATTTGGTGGTACTAAAATATACAAATGCACAATAGATCTAGGCATCGGAAAGTACACATACAGCATTAAATACACTAGAAGCACGGCTGTGATTGACTCTCAAGGTTACAGCCGGAGTCAGAAAAAGTTACAGAAAGTTTGCAAAAAATTGACATAAAAAGGGACGTCATTATTCTAATTTTCTCATTAAATATTTTTGGTAACAAGGGATGAGCAAGTATACTCGCTAAGGCACATTACTCGAGTAAGTAGTGCCTTAGCCGAGTATCTCCCCGCTCGTCTCTAAAGATTCGGGGGCCGGCAGCGGTGGGGGAAAGCGGGGAGGAACGGAGGGGAGATCTCTCTCTCCCTCTCTCCCCCCCCCGCTCCCCGCCACAACTCACCTGTCACCCACGCCGGTCCCCGAATCTTTAGAGACGAGCGGGGAGATATACGGCTAAGGCACTACTCACTCATCTCTATTGGTAACCCAATAATTGCAGGCACCTGTATAATAAAGATAATGTGGCATTTATAATGTACGGTGAAAAAAGCAATCATATAATTGTACTTTATAGCCTTCCAACCCCACCCCAAAAAATTTAAATTAGGTAAACACTAAATTACATGTGCTTCAAAATGGTCATCCTAGAATGTGTAACTCGTATCGCCAAAAAACAAGGACCATTACATCTCAGGCGAAAAAAGAAATACAAAAACCATCAGAATACGTGGCAGAAAAAACATAAATGTATTCTGGTTTTAATTGCACAAAATGACCTGATTCTTAAAGGGTATACCGGGCACAGGCTAACGTTTCATCACAGTAAGGCATTCTGTAATAGGCTCACCATTCCTGGTCTAGCTACTTTCCTTTTTTTCTATCTATGTCACGTGACCCTCTGACTTCTTGTCTACATTTGTACTTCTTCCCCTGTCCCTAGCCTCCAAGATCCTGTGAGCAGTGCATGATGGGATGAAATCACTCTGCTGTATTACTCATGTGCAGTTCCGAGTGCCGAAAGCTCATGTCTGTCTACCTCAGCAGTCTTTGTCTGGCACTCTGGTTGGTGCTGGTAAGTTGTAGGACCTGCCATCTGTGGGCGGAGCTACAATACTGGTGAGATGTAGGACCCGTGAGCTGTGGGCGGAGCTACAATGCTGGTAAGTTGTAGGACCTGCCATCTGTGGGCGGAGCTACAATGCTGGTAAGTTGTAGGACCTGTGAGCTGTGGGCGGAACTACAGTGCTGACAGCTGAACAAGCTCCATGTCTGCTGGAAGTTGTAGGTAACAGTCTACTGCTGTTGTGTTTACGGCGGAAGTGATGGATATAAACACCAAGCAGTTTGCCGGCTGCACGGGACAAAGAAGAGGTCCAGAGCGGCAGATAAAAGGTACAGGTTGCTGCTACTTAGGCATACCTAGATTTCAGCATTTTCAAGATTTCCACTTTTTGCTTCCAAAACCCCTTTTAAGGGGTTGTTCGGCATAGGTGCACTGAGGCCCGAGATGGAGCAGAAGGGGATCAAATAGGTGTAACCACATTACTTACCTTTAGGACAAAAAAACTTGAAAAAACCCTTTAAGGAGTTAAATAAAGAGACTTTGCTACAGGAGGAGAATCATTGGGAATTCTAGGAACATGTGATATTGGCGGGCCAAAATATGATGGAAATGAAACTACAAGGAAAATGTTGTGACACCTCATCTATCTCTGGATCTCGTCTGTTAGGAGTGAGTAGGATGCATACAATGATGTGAGAATGTGGCAATTATTAGGATTAGGGCAATAAGTGGGGTGCTGGATCCCCTCCAGGACAAAACAATGAGAGCGGGAGATCGCAGCAAAATCACCTCTCGAATACAACATTCTTCAGTCTTTGAAAGGCCCCAAAGTTCCAAGTTTCCTCAAGGCAGAGAGACGAAACAAAGCTGTTCTGTGAACGAGGAGAGCAAAGCAATTAACAAAATCGTTTGAAGCCAAAATAAAATATTCTCTTTGCCTGCTTTGTAAACTTTCTTAAAGGGGCAATGATTTTTTTTAGGACTTCTAGTTCCTACTTCGTCATGGTATATTCTTGTGTCGTGTTTTGGGTGTAGCTGCATCACTTGGGGTTCCCTGGGCCCACTAGAGGAGATAATTGTGAGGTCCACCCTTCAGAACAAGTCATTGTAAACACAATACTAGGTTGGCTGTTGGGCTAATTGGCTTGGTGACCAGTAACGATCTCAGGATTCACCGCCTTTTTGCTATACATAGTGTTGTACTTGGAGGGGGCCCAATTAAAATTTTGATATGGGGCGCTTGAGACCAATGTACACCCCTGAACTACCTATGCCTCATTACGGGTCCATCTCCAGCTGACAACACAATACAGGAGGTAATGGCGACTGGCACCTTATTACAGCGGACCTTAGAGCATAGCGCCATACTATAACATCGGTACATGCAGGTGTCATATTATTCATAGAAGGTCCAGGAGAAGGATGATTCATGTAGCTTGGACATTATAGGAGCTGAGCTGCAATACTAGCACAGCCCATGGACAAGAGTGGCATTGTTTCTTCTAATGAAGCAACCATGTTTTTTTACGGCTATATTCACACGGGCGAGCGCGATATCATGCGATTTTCATGGTGTTTTTGATTACAAATTGCTTATGTGAAATTAAGATTTTCACGCATGTGAAAGGATCGCAAGCAGAGATGAGCGAGCGTACTCGTTAAGGCAAATTACTCGAGCGAGTATCGCCATTTTCGAGTACATGCCTGCTCATCCGAAAAGATTCGGCAGTCGGCGGGGTGAGAGGTGTGTTGCGGGAGTGAGCAGGGGGGAACTGGGGGGAAGAGAGATCAGGCACACGTGCATGGATCAATTAAAGTCCATTGACTTTCATTCAGCACATATCATACGTCCGTATAACACTTGCGTAAGACGCTGTGAAAACACGGTCATGGGCATGAGCCCTTAGGCCGTCTGCACACGGGCAGATGTGCATTGGGAAATCTGGAGTGGGTGTCCGCCTCCGGATTCTGCAGCAGATCCAGCCCATAGCATGCTATGAAACGCGATACCGATTGTGATGTTCTGCTCGCGGGGAAGAAATCGCGGCATGCTGCAATTTTGAGCAGGCAATGCACGGATGGTTTCTATTGAATAGAAGCCGTTCATTTCGTGGCCATTCTGCAATCATCATTGCAGAATGGTCGTGGGAGCCGCATCATTGCCGTAGCGCACGGCGTCATCTCTACTGCGCATGTGCACCGGCATGCCGATTGGCACATCCGCAGCACAGAAGAAACGATGCCAGAGAGGTACGCTGGGGTCGCTTGCTGGGCACTGGGTCAGATCCCGTATGTGGGGTCCGACGCGCCCGTGCGCAGGCGGCCTTAGTCATTCAAGTTTAACCTAATCGATCTGTTCCCTACAGCAGGAGATGAGTGTGCTGCCTTTGTTGAAGACAGTGACCTGCACTAGAGATGAGTGAGTATACTCGCTAAGGAACATTACTTGAGCGAGTAGTGCCTTAGCCGAGTATCTCCCCGCTCGTCTCTAAAGATTCGGGGCCGGCGGGGGAGAGCGGGGAGGAGCGGAGGGGAGATCTCTCTTTCCCTCTCTCCCCCCCGCTACCCACCGCAACTCACCTGTCACCCACGCCGGCCCCCGAATCTTTAGAGACGAGCGGGGAGATACTCGGCTAAGGCACTACTCATCTCTAACCTGCACCAAACTGAGAATGGAAGCTGCAGGTTACCCTAGCCGAAGAAAATAGTGAGTGAAGACTTGGGGAAACCGTTGCTTCGTCTTCACTGACAGCTGAAGTTTTCTTCATTACAAAGTCTTATGTGATTGTAGATATTTCGTTATATTAGATTATGCCACAAATAGTCATTCGGGAAGATTTGCCTGTAAGGAATCCCCTGAGTGCGGAGAAAATTGGAGTCATCTTGAATTAATATTTCTTTCATCTCGCATAACAGAATGATCTGTCATGAAAGGTTCTGGGCATTTATGGGAATATAAATCTTGATTTCGTGATTTTTTTTCGGTTTTGAGATTTTTTCTTTCTTATTGACCTTCTTTTGATATCGAGGAGAGCATCAAACGCAGCGCAGCAGCTAACAATTACCAACAAGAAACGCCCCGGTCAACAGAACAAATGCAATAACATTAGATAAACGGAGATCATCGTTATGTTGAAGCGCCGGATATTGTGCTTCAAGGGGTTTTCCATTTACCGGACAACACTGCTTTAATAGCACTGGCTGCATAAAAACAATACACAGACGTATACTTAGCCTCTCATTGGCTGCAGCAGTCATGTGATTTCCTGTGACATCATATTTCACAGCAATCCCCGGGACTGCAGCGGCTGCGGGAGGGAAAGTATACTTCTGTTTTTATGCAGCCAGTACTATTGAAGTGGGGTTGTCCAGTCATCGGTAAACCCCTTTAAGAGGCTATTTTATTACAGACAATCCCTTTAATATTAGATTAATCAGCTGATTTTGCCAGGGACATTGCCATTGGTTCCTCATTTCTCCTGCACTGGCCACTACAGGAAAAGTATGGAATTACATGTGACCATACAATAGGATCCTGAGTGAGGAACCACCCTCTATAATATCCATAGGTCCTAATAGGGCTCAAGATGTGACAACCCCCTCACTACCATCACTGACACAATTACCAAAAGTGTGTATAGAGGATAGGAACATTCACGTTGTCTTCTTCGACTCCAGAACTGATAACCAGGGAAAGCCTAAGCAGATCCTTGGACTCACTGGACTGGATAGAAGTCACTAAGACAGGGCACCATTATTATAGAAGTCACTGAGAGAGGGCACTATTACTATAGAAGTCACTGAGACAGGGCACCATTATTATAGAAGTCACTGGGAGAGGGCACTATTACTATAGAAGTCACTGAGACAGGGCACTATTATTATAGAAGTCACTGAGAGAGGGCACTATTACTGTAGGAACCACTGAGAGAGGGCACTATTGCTGTAGGGACCACTGAGAGAGGGCACTATTACTGTAGAGACCACAGAGAGGGCACTATTACTGTAGGGACCACTGAGAGAGGGCACTATTACTGTAGGGACCACTGAGAGGGCACACTATTACTATAGGGGTCACTGCGAAGGGGTACTATTACTACTGGGGCTGCTGAAATAATGGACGTAAATCATCATTCTTCGGGTGAAATTTAACCGGAAATGATCATTTCAGCTGACTGATGACAGACAGTCATTGTCTGGAAAGAAGTCGGCCATCTTTGTCTAATAGTCAGATGAAAGTTCTTTCTTCTAGATGAACAATCTCTCAATGAAATAATGTGTTCAGAATGTTCCTTGGTGCATCGGCCGGTGTCATTGAACATGTATGGCCAGTTTGTAGGAGAGTGGCGACCACTATGGACTACAATGTGTCTAGCTTCTTCTGTAAAAGTATAGCTCATCAGACAATTGTTTAATCAAGCCTACTTCTACCTAATTTGCATGGCCACCTTTACACACACATTCCCATAAGCTGTGCTTCTGTCCAGTTTTTACTCTGACCGTGGTTTGAGCAGCATGAGGCTAGTGACGGGTTTCCTTTAACCCGTTAGTGACCAGCCCATTGCCTTTTTACATCCTAGCTTGCTGGGCCTTAATCCCTGAAGACGTAGAAACATGTTTCCTGCAGGGATTAAGGCCCTGCAAGCTTAGGACGTGACAGCTCCATGCTGCCAGCTCCCGGAGGTAGCCGTCAACCTGGAGCTGTCATCCCGGGCCGCAGTACCCCCACGCCAGTCACATGATCGCCGGCATTTACCAAATGCTGGCAATCATATAAAAGTCAACAAAAAGTTAAAGATTCAGCTGCCCTGATGGATTGGATCTATCAGAGCAGCTGAAAGTACTCACCCGCTTCTCCGCGATGTCCCGCGCTGTCCTGGCCTCCAGAGTCCTGACGGCGCCTTCTGCGCATGCGCGCCAGATGTCATACGTTGGGCGCGTGCACAGAAGGGCGCTCGGCCTGGGAAACTTAAAAATTCTCTGGCTCCCGACTCCCATGTGTAGCCAAGAGCAGAAAGATATCACCGGGTGTCGCTGTATGCGGTTTCTGGTCACATGATCGCTGCTATCCAGTGGATAACAGCGATCATGTAAAGTAAAAAAAAGTTATAAAAAAGTTTTTTTTAAAGTTTCATCTCCCCTCATGGATCATATCAGTGAGGGGAGATGAAATTACTTACCTAAGGCCTCTGGCAATGTCCCCCGACAGAAACTTTATCCTCAGACCTTTCCCCAACTTTGGCGCATGTGTCCATCAGCAAAATGGCAGACGCAAGCACAGAAGCTGTGGAGGGCCTGAGAAATTTAAAGTCTCCTTGCTCCTGGCTCCAAAGGTAGCCGAGAGCCTGGAGCAGTGACCAAGGGCTGCAGTGAGTGGTCACGTGATCGCTGTTATCCAATGCGCCTTTCGGTTTGAGCCCCGTTGGGCATACAGACATAGTATTAGGGCCACAACAGGTATGGTTCTGAACACATGACAAATGAGAGGATCCATTTTGGGGTAAAAGTCTTCATTCATGTGTGTTCTGTACAAAAAAAATTGTTTTTAAAATGACACGATTGCCAAAAAAACTAAAATCGTAATTTTTTCCTTCTGCTTTGCTCAGATTCATTAAAAAACTATGTGGTCAAAATACACAGTACACCCCTAGATAAATTCATTAAGGGGTCTAGTTTTAAAAATGGGGTCATTTGTGAGGGTTCTCTGTCGTTTTTGCCGCTCAAGAGCTCTACAAGTGGGCAATGGGGCCTAAATCACCTTCAAGCAAAATGTCTGTTATGGAAGACACCGGCTGCTCCTCTCAGCTTGGGCCCCGTTGTGCATACGGACACAAGATTAGGGCCACAATGGGTATGTCTCTGAACACAGGACAAACAGTGGTATACATTTTGGGTGCAAATCCTCATTGTCATGTGCACTATAGAAAAAAATCCTGTCTTTTATATGGCATATTTGCAAAAATATGAAATGTTATTTTTTTCTCCTCTAAATTGCATTAATTCCTGAAAAAAAGCTGTGGGGTATAAATACCCCTGACCCCCCTCAGTGAATACATTAAGGGGTGTAGTTTTTAAAATGGGGTCATTTGTGGGGTGATCTATCAGTGTGACACCTATGAGCCTTTGAAATCCTGGCTTGATGTAGGAAAAGAAAAGCTTCCTCAAAATGTTAAAAATCAATGTTAAATTTGAACATCTCTTAAATGGTTAAAAAAACTGAAGTTTTTCCAATGTGCTTCCAGAATAAAGTAAACAGATGGGAATATATATCTTATCAAAAAATTGTACAGTATGTTTGCACATATTTGAGATATTTCAGTTGCAATTGTGATAAAGTTACAATTTTTTCAAACTTTTCCCAATTTTTTTAAAATGTTTCCAATTTTGGCGCTTTTAATAAATATACACAAATTCTATCTGCCTGTTTTTACCCGCCTAAATGAAGTACAACATGTGATGAAAAAACAATGTCACAATCACTGGGATATGTAAAACCTTTACGATGTTATTCTATATCAAAGGGACACATGTCAGATTTCCAAAATTTGGCCCGGTCATTAAGGCGCAAACAGGCTTGGTCACTAAGGGGTTAAGGCTCATTGGAAACCACAATCATGCACATAGACAAGGATTAAACACATGGATGTTTTACTACAATGTGACAGGAAAAAAAACATCCTCAGAGGTGAACACTGTCACTTTAAGGCTGATTAAAAAAGCCAAAAGTATCATAAACTGTTTACACTTTTATTAATAGCCTTGAAATGTCATATAATAAAATTCGGGCATATTTACAGTGTTTGCTGCCCTAGACGTTGTGCTGTTCTAAATTAATCGTCTGCTCCTAGATGGCATTCTGTCCCCGCATTGCATCATGTTCACGTTATTTATTTCTCTTTTCAGTATCCTTTTTCTCATTTTTTCCATAGAAAACTAATAAACTAGAGTTTATGAATTTTATGTGGAAAAACCTGACTTTAGATTAAATACAACAACAATGCCACTTATAAACTGGACGCGAAACTGTGCCGATGCACGGCGAAAAAGCTGAATACGGGGACTACTCCCCGATGTGAAAGCAAATTTTTTTTTTAGGAAAGGGTAAAATACGGGCACCTTTACAACATGTTTAGGTCAAACGTATTTTACAGTTTTGTATCTCTTAGGGCGCATTCAGACGACCGTATATCGGCTGGGTTTTCACGCCCGGCCGATATACAGCGTCTCTCTCTGCAGGGGGAGGAAGCTGGAAGAGCCGGGAGCAGTGCACTGAGCTCCTGCCCCCTCTCTGCCTCCTCTCCACCCCCCTGCACTATTTTCAATGTGGAGAGGCTGGACGGGGGCGGAGCTAGTTCCCGGAACGTAGCCCCGCCACGTTCCGCCTCCTCTCATTGCAAATAGTGCAGAGGGGCAGAGAGGGGGCGGGAGATCAGAGCACTGCTCCTGGCTCTTCCAGGCTACCCCCTGCACAGAGAGACGCCGTATATCGGCTGGGCATGAAAACCGAGCCGATATACGGTTGTCTGAATGCGCCCTTATGGCTAACTTAAAATTACTCATACACGACATCCAGGGCTTCAATTTCCCTAATAGACGCTATAAGGGTTTGTTCATATGTAGCTGATTTGTTGCACCATTTGGTGTGGATTCTGATGCAGATTTTAGTGTGGGTCTAAAGCAGATCCCTTTAATTCTGCTTTGGTTCCATGTGAAGGGACCATACCGGCATCTAGAGGAGACAGCATGGACAAGTAAGTTTCTTGTTATTTGGAAGAAGGGGTGTCACTGTTATTCTCCAGCATACAGTGTATTTTATACATAAAGGGATTTTCCAGGACCTTATTATTATTGATGACCTATATTCAGGATAAGTCATCAATAGTTGATTGGTGGGGTTCACCATTTGGTATCCCAGCCAATCACCTGATTGAAGAGGCCACAGCGAGAGTTCTGCTGCCTCCTCCAGACCAATGACGTCACGTATAATGGCCTGAGAGCAGCTCAAGTGAATGGGACCGATCTGCAATACCAGGCACAGCCACCATCCAATGCACGGTGCTGTGCCTGGTATGGACAGAAATGAAAGTGGAGCTCAGCAAAGTGCCACTATCATTTTAATCAGACATTGTTGGGGAGTGGACCCCCGCCGATCAACTGTTGATGACCTATGCTGAATAATAGCGTAGTGCTGAAAAATGTCTTTAATGTACAGGGGCGCGGTTCACATTATACTTAATTTTATGGGGCATGGTTTGTGTTATACTTAATTTTAGAGGCATAATGCAAGATATATTTAATTTCAGTGGGCACAATGTATTATTAATTTCAGCTGGCAGAGGGCAGATGATAATTTATTCCAAGCACACGGTGAGTAGCACTATTTTCAGGAGACACGGTGTGTGACACATTTATTTTCCGAAGAGCCAAAGATATCTGGGCCGCAAACTCTGCATGACGTCATGAAGGTCGGGACTAGATGTGAGCAGAAAAGGAATAAATCCAGAGCAGGTCACCAGTGAGTCACCCAATGTCATCATGTATTCTGTCTCTGACTGGGTTGCATCAGGATTGTGGGCTGCAAGCGTTTTAGCTCCATCATATCCTTACCACTGCTTTCTGTTTAAAAGGAACATTTACTCAAAAAGCAGATAGCATGATTTTCCAGAATTTCTGAGGATGCAAAATGATTTTTCAGGCTTTTTGAGGATGCTTGAAATATAAGCCCTACTCCAAAATTAAGCCCTGCTAACAGTTAATTAAAAAAGTCAATTTAAATAGTGTCCAGGCAGCTATACATGTAAAAAAGTTAAACCTTTTTGAACAAAAATTAATATAAGACACTGTCTTATTTTTGGGGAATTACAGTAGTAATGCACATCTACAAAAAGGTGCTTATTCAAATGACTGCATTCACAGAGGTATTTAGCTGCGTAAATAAAATCACAGAAAAACGCGACCATCCGAAGCATTGGATTTTAATGGATTCAATCAGACGAACGATTTTCGCCACGCTGCATGCCAAGATGGGTCTTGCCCTATCATTTGATGTGATACACAGCAAGCACCCATAGACTTTTATGTAGGGTTGAAAAAAGGGAGGGGGAGGGAGTTACCTTGCCTACAGCGGTGGGAAAAGAAGACAGCTGCCCGATCTAACCATTTTTGGCCATTCCGAGGATTTCTGCCCATCGTTGGTTTCCATCGCTTCAGCGTATTGTTTTTATATTCCCACAGCAGCGCCCCGTGTGAACGGCATAAAATACATGAAGATAGGGATTTGATCCCATGATATTTTCATTCATGGGATTATACGGTGCGTACGGGGGAACGTAAAAACGTAGATGGTCATGTGAAGGAGGCCTAAAGGAAAGCAGAACTGTGTACAAAATTGCACAATTAAACAGTTAATTCCCATGCAGTATATCTATTTTTATTGTATTTTTTTTTTACAAACTCCAAAACCAGGGAAAGAAAATTCCCAACCAGGGAATTCTGGGATAAACAGGGTGTAAAACAGAAAGAAAGGTAAAAAAAAACTCATTTAGCACAACTAAGAATCTCTCAAACACCAGGTCAAGCTAACTAGCTAAGTAGGCATCTCTTCCACCATTACTGGACATCTAGTTCAGCCTATTAACCTCCAATGTCAGTGCTCAAACCCAGGACCTCCTGTACTCCAGTCGGCAGCTCTCCCTGCTGAGCCATCCAGCCATCTTGGTTTACAGTTTTGTGGTTTGTAAAGTGCATGAGTATTAGTTTTAATACTAGCTGCCAGGAAGCTATATAACATCTGAACCCATTTAATAAAGAATGGCCCCAATAGAAACTGAGCAATTATCACCAACAAATACCTCCACTGAATCGAAGGCTTTAGCCTGGTCAATAAATACAAGTGTCCATTTCCCACAATTAGAGTGCTCATACGCAAGGTTACTGAGGAGCCTCATAATGTTCATACCTGTGTTCTTGCCCAGCATGAAACCAGATTGATCCTCCAAACTGACCCTCCAACTGTTTTTAATTAGTACCACTTGCTTTTAGAAGCCTTTTGTTAACCCTAACATAGTATGTTAGGTTGAAAAAAGACATATGTTCATCCAGTTCACCGTATTTAACACCTCATCCCCTTCCCCAATGTTGATCCGGAGGAAGGCAAAAAAAACTCAAGTTTTCCTCATTGCTCCAGTTAAGTGTATTGTTAACTAAGATCCCTTTTCCATGTCGGTGTTTCCCATTGGTTTCCCATTTAGTGTGTAATGATGACATGTATTTCTTCTGCCCATGTACATAACCTTACATTTATCAGTGTTAAACCCTTATTTGCCACTTTTCTGTGGAAATACCAAACTTATCCCAAACTACTTGCAACTGCATTCTGTCCTCTTGTGCTAATTACTGTACATAGTTTTGTATCATCTGCAAATATTGATATTTTACTGCACAATCCTTCTACAAGGTCATTAAAAAAATAGGGCTACCCCTGTGGTACTCCAGTAGTAACGGTAATCCAATCACAGTAGGTACCCTCTGCTTTCTATCACTGAGCCAGTTACAAACCCACTTACACAAATTCTCATCCAAACCAAGCATTCTCATTTTATATACTTACCTTTTATGTGGCACAGTATCAAATGCTTTGGAGTAGTAGTAATCCAATAACTCTCACCAGTTCATTCTAGAACTTACCTCCTCGTAGAAGCTGATCAGGTTGGTTTGATAGGAGCAATCTCTCATAAACCCATGCTGATACCGAGTTACACAGCTATTTTCCTTTATGTACTCCATAATAGCATCTCTTAGAAACCCTTTAAACATTTTACCAACAATCGAAGTTAGATTTACCAGCCTGTAGTTTCCAGGTTCACTTTTTGACCCCTTTTGGAATATTGGCATATCTACCAATCCAGTGGAACAGACCCCATCACTATAGAGTCCTTAAACATAAGAAATAACTGTCCGTCTATCACATTACCTAATTCCCTTAAAACCCGGGCTGTATGCCATCGGGACCCAGCAATTTGTCTATTTGAATTTTTGTAAGATGGCTCTGTGCTTCTTCTGGGTTAGACTGGTGATATTGAATGGAGAGTTTACTTTCTCACTCTGCATCTCATCTGACATTTCATTTTTCTCTGTGAATACACTGGAGAAAAAGCTATTTAATAGATTTGCTTTCTTCTCATCACCATCTACAATTTTTCCTACATTTTTTATTAAAGGGCCAACACTTTCAGTATTATTCTCTTTACTATTTATATAGTTGAAAAACAGGTTACTGTTAGTTTTACTTTCCTTGTCAATGAGTCTCTCTGTCTCCAACGATGCTGCTTTTATCTGCTTTTTACATATTTTATTTTTCTTTTCATTTTTAGTGCTTCTTTGCTGCTTTCTTGTTTTAGTAGTTTAAACGCTTTCTTTTTGTTGTTTATTGCCGCTTTTACATCTTTATTGAGCCATTCTTTTTCATACTCCTAACCATTTTATTCTTGTAAGGCATTTCCCATTTATTGTCTGTCCTGTTATTTTTGAGGAAATATCCCAGTCAATAAGGTTAAGGGCATCTCTGAGCTGGTAGAATTTTGGCTTCCTAAAGTTTAGGATTTTCGTAGCTCCCCTATAAAACTGTCTCTTGAAAGACAAGTGGAAATGTAACATTTTATTGTCATTATTTCCCGGGTGCCCACCAACCTGCACCTTTGTTATTCGGTCAGGATTGTTGGTTAATACTAAGTCCAAAATGGATGTCCCTCTAGTTGGGTCCTGTACAAGTTGGGTAAGGTAATTATGTTTTGCTATTGACAGAACGTTGTTACCTTTATGAGATCCGCAGGTTTTGGCTTCCCAGTTTATATGTGGATAATTAAAGTCCCCCATAATAATTACATCATTGTGATTTGCTGTTTCATCTATTTGCTTCATTAATAGATTTTCAGTAGCTTCTGTTATATTTGGTGGCCTATAGAAAACCCCTATTAGGATTGTATTAGTGTTTGTAGTTCTACCCATACAGATTCAACATGTTCATCTCCCTCCCATATATCTTCCCGTAGTGTGGGCCTTAAACAGGCTTTTACATAAAGTCGATCCATTCTGAACAGACTGTAACCCTGTAAGTTCCCCGCCCAGTCACAGCCCAGTCACATCCAACCAGGTCTTAGTTATTCCGTTATGTTGTAGTTTTCCTCTGGCATTATTTCTAAGATTATCAACTTTATTGGTTAGACTTCTAGCATTAGTCACCATATATTTTAGAAGGTTTTGGTTATTTAATTTGACCACTTCTAATGCCTAACTGTACTAATGCCTCCCATCACTACACCCTTATTTCCATTACTCAGTCCAAGGTCACTGTCTACACTGTCTTCCCTCCTATCTCTCTGGTTGCCCTATCCCCAGTCCCCAATTTAAACACTCCTCCAACCTTCCAGCCATCTTCTTCCCCGCATAGCTGCCCCCTCGCCATTAAGATGCAGCCCGTCCCTACGGTAGAGCCTATAGCCAACAGCAAAGGCAGCCCAGTTCTCCAGGAACCCAAACCCCTCCTTCCTACACCAACTCTGGAGCCACTTGTTTACCTCCCTAATCTCCCTTTGCCTTTCTGGCATAGCTTGTGGTACAGGTCGTATTTCAGAAAATACTACTTTGGAGGTCCTCGCTCTAAACTTACATCCTAGTTCCCTGGAATCATTTTTAAGAACCTTCCACCTCCAACTTTATCATTGGTGCCAATGTGGATCGTCACCAGCCCCTCCCAGTAATCTGTCAACTCAATCAGCGATGGGTCAAACTCGAGCACCAGGAAGACAACACACAATTCGCCGATCCTGATCTTTGTGGCAGATTGCCCGTTTGTCTTCTTAATAATTTAGTCTCCCATGACCAGGATCTGTCTAGCCTGCCCTGCACTCCTATTCCCCTTCTTACAGGAAAAGACATCCTGTAATGGCATCCCCTAATCTGCCAACTTTGCAAACTTGTTGGAGTGTGCCAATTCAGGATTAGCCTCCTTGGATCTCTTCCCTCTACTCCTCCTCCTGTCACCCAGCTAGCTGCCTGCTCATCCTGCTCTCCCAAAATACTATCCACCCCCACATCTACCCCATTGAGCGCCCGCTCAGTGAACAGCAAACTCCTTTCCATGGTGCCAATGGATCTCAGTGTTGCAAGCTGCTCATTTAGATCCAGGATCTGGGCTTCCAAATGTGCAACTGACGTAATGGAGGAAACTGGAAAATGTTCAGTGTTGTTAGAACCTGTAGATTTTTTATGGAAACGCATAATTTTCACGCAGATTTGACAGGTTGCAAGCCTTTTAACAGTACCGTGAACCGAGTCTACATATGTTATGTAACACTCAAAAATAACAAAAAGAAATTAAAAAATATGTGTCTGATTTTGTTTGTGGTGTTTCAGTGGAAGAAATGAGGAGGTGGCGCAGCGCCAGGGACCAGTTCCGGCACGAATATACGGTAAGTAAGTGGAGCAACAGAGCTGCCACCAAACACAAAAGGCCATACGTTTATTTCAATAAGCTAACTTTTTTGCGCCAACCATGGACCTCCCTCCGTTAGTATGATTATTTACCAACTAAAATGCCACCTTAGCAAGCAGATTCTGTGTGCGCAACACAGGGCGCAAACACGCTCGTGTGAGGGAGCCAGTTACTGCAGCTTCATAGAAATGTACGTTTGCAATAGAGTCCAAAGCAGTGGGGGTCCCGCGATGCAACAAAATAACGTCCATCTCTTCTAGTTTTAGGATGCTTTCATCAATGGTTGAGGGATTAAAATGTGTTATCAGAGTACGGGGCCTGTAGAAATAAATAAGCTGATCATCAGCTAAGGGCAAAGACAGACAAGTGCGTTTTAGCACGTTTTAGCTAGTGGAAAAATTCTGTGCCCAAAACGAACACAAAATATATTTGTTCTATGCCCAAAAAATTTGCATAGGAACGAACGTATTTTGAAACACATTATGCTTTGCATAGAACTGGAGAAAACATGGAGAGTCTGCAGGAGGAGGGCGATATTACAGCACCACAAAGCTGCAGTAATGCCAACACATAAGTGGCAGAGGAGCAACCAATGCCACTGTAGTTTCCCAGAACAACATCCTGGTTCCCTCCATAATTGTCATATATGTATTGTCTCATGTGGATGCACTGTGCAAAACTGTCACGTCAATTTTCGGTATGTATGTTGCACAGCTGCGGCGTCTGAAGGGTTAACTCCCCTAAAATCATTGCCTGTCAGCTCTGCTGCTGAATTTATCTATTCTTACTATGTCATGTGGTACAAGTGAGGTTATAAAAGTGAGTGTCTCAGAGCTGGAAGGGGTCTTCTTCAATCTGTGTTAGAATAGGGTTCCATCTTACCCACTGCGGGGACTAACACAGAGCCTCACTGGAGCACCTTCAGCTTCCATGTTGGTGAAGATGGAGGAAGAGGAATGACTACCCATAACGTTTGGAGTATGGATGTAATAGGAGTGAGTCCCGACCAGAGAGAGAGAGAGCACATAACCCCCAACATCCCAGTTTCGCTATACCAGGTACACGTTCACACTGCAGGCATTATTTTTCCTGTGTGGCCGTCTGCTAACAGGATCACCACACAGAGGTACGTGATTGTGACACCCACGCGGGTGATGTGTGGGGTGTATTTAGGCTAAGCCTTTTCTTCAGTAACTTCCTACCAGAGAGTATGTGGAGAGGATCCTGTCTTTTTACCTCCTAGGGAGTATATTTAATTTCCAGGACTGGTGACATATAGATAACGTGGACTATAGGGCCGTATTGTTCCTGTGTATTTCTGCCTCCCAACCTCTGAGCTTCTGCCTGTAACTGCTGCCGTGAATGATACCTGTAACTGCCTGTATATTCAAGTTCATCTAAGTAAAGTTTACCCTATCTCAACTGTTCCTGAGGTCCTGAGGTATGAGACACAAGTCTCTGTGTTTATTACCCCGCCGTATAAAATAATGGTGTGGGAATGGTGGCGTCACAACGTGAGATATATATATATATACTTCCACAAACATTCCCCCTCATGTTACCACTCGGCTACACCGTGACAAGTATTAGGCCTCCAGCGATACCCACAGTGTTTATTTCTCCGTGACACTACAAAAAGTTGGTATCTCTAACCAAGTGTTACACCACAAAGGAGAAGAGGCAGGCCTGCAGCTGCCCTGTCCTCTGCTGCCTATGACCCAGCGGCTCAAGTCACCGCTGCTCTGCAGTAAAGGGTTAAAGGGGTTGTCCCACGAAAGAAAGTGGGGGTATACACTTCTGTATGGCCATATTAATGCACTTTGTAATGTACATCGTGCATTAATTATGAGCCATACAGAAGTTATTCACTTACCTGCTCCGTTGCTGGCGTCCTCGTCTCCATGGTGCCATCTAATTTCAGCGTCTAATCGCCCGATTAGACTCGCTTGCGCAGTCCGGTCTTCTCCCTGGTGAATGGGGCCGCTCATGCCGGAGAGCTGGTCCTCGTAGCTCCGCCCCGTCACGTGTGCCGATTCCAGCCAATCAGAAGGCTGGAATCGGCAATGAACCGCACAGAGCCCACGGTGCACCATGGGAGAAGACCCGCGGTGCATCATGGGTGAAGATCCCGGTGGCCATCTTGCTAAGGTAAGGAAGAAGTCGCCGCAGCGCGGGGATTCGGGTAAGTACTACACTTTTTTTTTTTTAACACATGCATTGGGTTTGTCTCGCGCCGAACGGGGGGCCTATTGAAGAAAAAAAAAAACCGTTTCGGCGCGGGACAACCCCTTTAATAAAACATAGTTTTGTGTTGAACCTTTGTGTTTTGTATTGCATTGTAAAAAATACATTATACACTGCAGTATCAGAAACACCTCCTACTCGTTCCTCTCCCTCAGCAGATATTGCAATATTGGAGGCCCTCCTATCTTGGGTGACGCTCCTACCCCTACCTCTCATGCGGCCAGTAGCCCTACCACGACCCCTGGAATGCTGGGGAGAGCCCCTATGGCTCACTTCAGTCTTGGACTATTCGCAATTAGAAAAGTTTTCTTCTTTAGGTTTCAGACCTATAGCTGGATCTTAGTTCATATGCCCAAAGCTCCCTAAAGTATTGACAACAGGGCTACTGATTACATATAAAAGAGGATGTAATCAGAGGGATCGTCTGTTTCACAGCCATTTGTGCCCCAGTACCAACCTCAACTTGTAGTTACATTGAAACTAGCTGAATGGTACCTACAGATTGTTCAGGTTGTAGAACATACAAATCTGTCCAGAGGAGCGCTCACTGTGAAAGCAGATCTACTACGTTAGTAGGGGATATACTAACAGGGAACTATCAATTGTCATTCTCAGAACAAAGTGTAGTTGGCAACGTGCCCGTGCCCGTTGAGTTATGTAAGCAAGACAATTCAGAAGACGCCTCTTGGCTCACGTTGGAAATATTCTGCGGAAGTAACATACATCCCCGTTTATGTATATGAGAGATTTTCACAATAATGACTCAAATTTGCTGAATTGATTAAACCTAATGGCCGCCAGGGCAATGTAGTGAGGAACCTTTTCCATTTTTGGTCTAATTCTTCACCTATAGTTCGGAGTGGAGGCGGGGTGGTTTTTAACTCTGCTTTACTTTCACTTCAGGGTTAGGCTTTTCTACTGCCAATTGGCTTTTCTTTAGGGATCATGTCTTTGATTTTTATCAAAAAAAAGGTCTTTTCTTTTGGATTAGAAACATTGAATATTATCTATTAGGAAAGAAATGTACTTTATTTCTGGAGTTTAGGGGAGAATCTGGGCGATTTAATGTCAATTTGCAACTCTTTGGAATCGCCTAAGTTTCTTCCTGTTACCCAGCTTCCTTGGAATTGTCATCTTAGGATTCAGGACAACATGGGGAAAATTTAGATACCTTTGTAGATTTTTTTTTGTTTATTGTCAGCTTGTCATTTTAACTAGTTTATTAAGGCCAACTTCACACGGCTGTGACGGGCTCCGCCGTGGAATTCCGCGGCGGAGCCCATCACTGCGCCCCCCCAGAGACCCCAATACTTACCTCCGGATACGGCGTCCTACGTCCCGCAAGACGCTTCAACACGCATGCGCAACAGAGCTCGTGATGCTCCGCAGCGTCATGTGACATGCCGGCAGCGTCATATGACACGCCCACAGTGTCACATGACGCAAGGGCCGCATCATATGACGCGGCCGGAAGTAGGCGGGGAAGCGGTTTCACGCTATCTTCCTCTGTGCTAAAGCGGAAGATAGCGTGACCCACGGCTTCCATTGACTGCAATGGAAGCTGTACGCCTGCGGCAAATAGAGCATGCCGCAGGTGAGGATGGGAGATTTTATGGTGCGGAATTCCGCATTGTAAGCATTGTGCAATAGGTTCAATAGCTGCGGGCAACGCAACAGATTTACGCCGCGTATTACGCGGCAGAAATCCGTCCGTGGGAAGGAGCCCTAAATGTTAAGTTTTAAAGGTTCTACAGCAATTGCCATCAATTTCTGAATGAATTTTTTTTTTAATGAAATGGATAAATGTCTCCCTTCCACCTTCTGATATGTGCTCTATGCTCTGTTGTGAATAAAGTTTGGTTATATGAGATTTCCAAATAATTGCTTTTTTTTAAAAACAGTTTACAAAGCGTCCCAACTTTTTTGGAATTGGGGTTGTACATTGCATACTATCGAAAGACAGTCTTGGGAACCAAAGTATAAATCAATATGGGAGAAGGTACCATATGATAATAAATTACAGGAATAAGGGGCGTCATGCAGGTGGTTTTAACGCCACAATTCTTGCAACAAAGAAGAAGCGTCCAAGTCTGACGAATTGGAGTTGCTTGAGTGAGGCGATCCTGTATCAAGTTCAGAACAAGGTTAAAGTCCCCTATAGGTATTACTGGTGCCTGTTCAAGCATAAGCACTTGGGCAAACACATCATTAAGGATCTGAAGGTCTGCAAGAGGTGGTAAATAGATATTGACTAATGTAAGGAGATGGCAATGAAAGGTTCCCTGAAGAATAAGACATCTGCCCGCAGGGTCAATAGGAATTTGCTTAAAACTAAAATGGCCAACTTGGCCACCAGGATGGTAACCCTTCTGGTGTAGTAAGTGGTGTGATAAGCAAAGCCAACAAAGGCTCGCATGAGTGCCAATACCTTAGAGCCCTGCAGATACGACTCCTGGAACAACAAAACATGGGGCAAAAAATTTAGGAAAATGAAATACAATATATAAATTTAGAACTTAGGTCCCTGATGTTCCAGGAGACCAGTTTGAGTTGGATATCAGCCTTGGCCACAGATAAAGATATAAGAAGAGTGAGAGACCCACATAACACTATAACACTATCTATAAAAGTAGTCACGCTGAAGAGAAAGAACACCAATTAGAAACAATTGGACAAAGCGTTTCAAACAACAATCCTCCCCTCCCTACCAATCCACTCCAATACTGCACAGGTTTGAGTCCCATAACTTTTGCAACAGTGGGGGGTGTAAGACCTGCCACCAAGAGAACAGTAGTAGAAAAATAAAAGGAAAAGGCAACAGCAAAATATGAGGAGACAGAAATTGGCACCATGGAGGTACTGACAGTCATAGAAAACAAATATATATGGAACATTAAACATAAGGCAATGGTTAGAGGAGTTAGTTACCCCAGAAGAGCCTCCGGATGAGCTAAAGCACACCAAAGAGGCCCATCGAGGGAAGTCACTTAAGTTCCACAGTGGCCAAATCAAAAACAGAAATCAATGCTGTTTCAGCCAGGTAATCACATCCTCTGGTTAATCGAAAAAATAAAAGCGGTTGTACTTTACAGCTTTAGATTTGGCAGGCTAAAGCATAGCATAAGTGATTTACTTGGAACGCAGCAATCTGTTCATTTCAGCAAACCTCCAGTGAGAAGTCTGGGAATTTTCACACCTCTTGCGCTCCAACTCTCAGAGGCTCCCAGTGATAGTTAAGTTCGAGGACCTTATCTCTGCCCCAGCAGTTCAGCAATTTGGCAATAAAGGTATATGAAGGAGTTTCCAATGGTGGGGCTCATGCAGGAATACGGTGGACCCACAGGAGAGGCGAGAAGAGTCAGAGTTATACACCTCTTTAAGGGACAATTCCAAGAAATCACAAGGACCTTTCCCCTTGGCGCCCTCCAGTCGGCCTATAAGCCTAATGTTACATCTGCACAGGCGGTTCTCCAGATTGTCTCCACCAGCAGCAGAAGAAGCTAGACAGAGTCCAGAGTTTATACCTGAGCCCTAAGTGGCATGGTAGCATTCTCCAGTTCAAAGACATGGGTCTCCATTAGAGATGAGCGAATGTACTCGTTTAGGGCGATTTCGCACTCGAGCACCGCTTTTTTCGAGTAACTGACTACTCGGGCGAAAAGATTCGGGGGCGCCGGGGGTGAGCGGGGCGTTGCAGAGGGGAGTGGGGGGTTGAGAGAGAGAGAGCTCCCCCCTGTTCCCCACTGCTACCCCCCGCTCCACCACGCCCGAATCTTTTCGCCCCAGTAGTCAGTTACTCAAAAAAAGCCGTGCTCGATTGCGAAATCGCCCTAAACGAGTACGTTCGCTCATCTCTAGTCTCTATCTTATAGTACGATTCCGCAGAGACTGGACATCTGTACGTAGCAGACTGAAGTCTGACTGTAAAGCGTCAGTCTTTTCATTAAGTACTGAGCGGCACTCCGCTATTACATCCATAGTAGTCGGGCTGGTCACAGAAGGTGCAGATGGAGCCACAGACTCAGCAAGAGAACCCTGTCAGTCGATAGATACAGTGGGTTGAGAGTCTGCCACAGCACTGGATCATGCAAATGGCTATTGTTTAGGTCATGTTGGAGCTGTAGTTTCACATGGGAAATGTTTCTATAGCGCACTTTAACCTGAGTTGGCAATTAGTATATTTGATTATTAGAGTGAAAATAATTTTCCACGGTGCATTAAACTGTGGGGCTTTTTCAGGCTATAACCCCTTAAAGACCAGCGATTTTACCCATGTGTTGGTTTTATGGCCCTATTTTTTTTCCTAGCATGCCGAATTTTATTTTCCATATTCGGGCGCTTGGTCCTTAATGCGTTAAAGAAAGGCCTGCCCCTCCAAGCGATCCCCTGAATATTATTTTGAATATTCCCATGAAATGATGAATCATAGAATGGTAGAGTTGGAAGGGACCTCCAGGGTCATCGGGTCCAACCCCCTGCTCAGTGTAGGATTCACAAAATCATCCCAGACAGATATTTGTCCAGCCTTTGTTTGAAAACTTCCATCGAAGGAGAACTCACCACCTCCCGTGGCAACCTGTTCCACTCATTGATCACCCTCACTGTCAGAAAGTTTTTTCTAATATCTAATTTGTGTCTCCTCTCTTTCAGTTTCATCCCATTGCTTCTAGTCTTTCCTTGTGCAAATGGGAATAGGACTGATCCCTCTGCACTGTGACAGCCCTTCAGATATTTGTAGACAGCTATTAAGTCTCCTCTCAGCCTTCTTTTTGCAAGCTAAACACTCCCAGATCCTTTAACCGTTCTTCATAGGACATGATTTGCAGACCGCTCACCATCCTGGTAGCTCTTCTCTGAACTTGCTCCAGTTTGTCTATGTCTTTTTTAAATCGGGCTGCCCAAAACTGGACACAGTATTCCAGGTGAGCTTTGACTAAGGAGGAGTAGAGGGGATAATTACCTCACACGATCTAGACTCTATGCTTCTCTTAATACATCCCAAGATTGTGTTTGCCTTTTGGCTGCTGCATCACATTGTTGACTCATGTTCAGTCTATGATCTATTAGTGACATGCTTATGACCGGTCTCCTCAACCAGAGCCATAACTTAAAGCTCCTGGGTTGCATTTCAAAAACTGTAACAGGGTCCCCAACTATAATACTTTATTCATAGTACTGGGTTTCCTGTATGGAGAAGAGAGGCCTTATGGGCCCCCTAAGGCTCCTGGGCCAGGGTGCAACCGTATCCCCTATAGTTATCCCAGTGCTGCCTATTTGGTCCCACCTACAACATGGGGCCACTTCGTAATTGTTTTACCAGGCCCACTTTAGGTTCCCAATCCACCCTTTGACACATTGGTCTGCATACTAGTTCTATATGTAAAGCAGTAGCATATTTTTTTAATGAAGATTATTGCATTAGAACATGAAAATGTAGCTGGAAAAAAATGTGTAAAATGCACTTTGCATGAACTCACAGCCTTATGTAAGACAGCAAGAGAAGAACTTAATACAAACACGCTTATATTTACTCTTTGCAGACAGCGCAGTTCTGCAACAGCAGGTTCAGTAGCTGCCACATTTGTTTTACGTCCTCTAAATTTACAATAAATACTTTGTATGTGGACTTCGGTACTAGAGATGAGCGAGTATACTCGCTAAGGCACATTACTCAATCGAGTAGTGCCTTAGCCGAGTATCTCCCCGCTCGTCTCTAAAGATTCAGGGGGTTGGCGGGGGGCGAGGAGCGGCGGGGGAGAGCGGGGAGGAACGGAGGGGAGATCTCTCTCTCCCCCCCCCTCCCCGGCGGCCCCCGAATCTTTAGAGACGAGTGGGGAGATACTCGGCTAAAGCACTACTCGCTCGAGTAAAGTACCAAGTGCCTTAGCGAGTATACTCGTTTATCTCTATTCGGTACAGTATAGTCTTCACGGGACGATTAGCGTTAAAAAAAAAATCGTTCAAACGAGCAAAAATACCGATTTCCAAACATCCCCAGGCCTGCAGATGAAACAAACATGGCAAATGGCCAAGCAAGCCTTTGAATCATGACTACACAAGCGCGAAACATTAAAACAATCCTACAAAGATAGCCCACATATTCAAATTTGGTCACAAAGCTGGAAAGCTGATGGCGAGGCTAGCAAAAGGCCCTTATAATGCACTGCCCATACTGTGCCTAAAAGATAATATGGGAAGACTTCAAAATCACCCCAACGTAATCACGGATATATTCTGTAATCATTATGCCCAACTTTACTTGGAAAATCCTGAAAATCCAGATATTACGGCATTTCTTCCTCCCGATAATTCAATACCTTCACTGATAGAAAAGGAGAGAGAACTACTAAACTCCCCTACATCACAAACTGAGGTAGGGGAAGCAATACACAACCTGAAATCCCATAAAGCGCCAGGCCCTGATGGCTATTCGGGAGAATTCTTTAAAATTCTGAAAGACCACATCATCCCCATACTAGAAAAACCTTGTAACAGAGACACACAAAATATGCCTATCCCCCCAGAGATGGACACTGCATACATTAAACTGCTCCCCCAACCTGACAAAGACCTTACTAATCCATCAGCATACTGTCCGATATCCCTCATAAAAATATTGTCTAATATCATGGCGGACCGATTGGCCACTATCCTCCTGAGCCTAATCTCAGCCCTACAGACAGGGTTTGTGAAAGGTAGGTTAGCAGTGGTAAATGTTCACAAAATACTGTCGGTTCCCGACAAAATAAAACTCCGTCCCCAGCTGCACCCATCCCCAGCGATATAAACTGTAGACGCTGAAAAAGTTTTCGCTAATATCTCACCCTCGGGAAGGTCTTGCCCAGGATGAGATTTGCGGGAACCTTTTGTACCTATATATGGTTCGGCTGCCGGCGCGGGTGACAGGTGAGTTCCGGCAGTGAGCAGGGGGAGCGGGGGGGGGGAGAGAGGGAGAGAGAGATCTCCCCTCCGTTCCTCCCCGCTCTTCCCCGCCCGCCGCCGGCAGCCGAACCTTTTCTCTCGAGCGGGCAGGTACTCGCTAAGGGCAATGCTCGCTCGAGCAACTGCCCTTAGCGAGTATGCTCGCTCATCACTACTGCTGATGTTTTGCTGGCCCTGGCCAAGGGTTTTCGCTATCTTGGATTCCTTTGGCAAACAGTCGGGATTTAAAATCAATGTATCAAAATGCAATACTGGATATATCACCCCGGACAAATTCAAAACTGAAGGGCATGATACATACCAAAAACTTCCCATTACTGTAGCTAAATCATCAATCAAATACTTGGGAATACACATAGGGAAAAACTCAGAATCAATACACACACTTAACTACACTGCTTTACTATTTCAAACCATTAAGGAGCTGCATAAAATGGAATAATCTACCGCTATTTTTCCTGGGTCGTTGCCAGCTTTCCTAAACTCTTATGCCCCCTCGAAAAGTTCCTTTTAGTTATGAAGTGTAAAGACATTAGGAAGCTCCATGCAGCTTACTGCTCATTTATATGGAACAATAGGCGCCTGAGAAACTGATGCTCCCAAAGGATAGAAGCGGTATTGAATTTCCTAATGTAAAGACCTATTACCTGGCTAGTTTATTCCGACACTCCCTGGACCGGCTCTAGTGAACTAATTATTTTTCACATTTTTCCTTGGAGGCAGACCTTCTTTGGCCATGGGTTCTAAGTGATCTTCTGCACACTAGTTTCTCAAATCTTCCACCTTTGGTCAGACAATCACTTCCTGCTAAAGACACAATTGCAACCTGGAAGATTGTGATAAAGGCGTATAGACTAACCCTTTAAAATTTCTAAGCACATGAAGATATGGAGATACTCAGAATTCAAAGAAGGGCGGGAAAGCAAATTATTTACACAATGGCAAATCAAAGGTCTAGAGACTGTCCAACATATATCACATCCACAGGAGCCTAGGCTACAAACTTTCCCATAACTCCAAGAAGCCTTTGAGCTGTCCAACACACACTTCCTCTCTTATGCACAACTAAGTGGGTTCACCAACTTACGACAAATTGATAAAGAACCTATCTCTAACCTGCTAGACCTCTTAATCACCTCCCCCTCAAAAAAAAAAACCTACTTCTCCAGTTTGTATTGAGTCTTCATGTTAAACCTTGCGGCATTCGATGGCTCATCGATATTTAAAAAATGGTCGGAGGAAATGAACAACAATGCGCAAAGCCATTTCCTATGAAAGATGGAAGGAAACTCAGTTTAAAATCATACATAAGGCCATATGTGGTTTTGATATCCTACCACATCCCAATGCTCTGACCAGTCTGCTGGCATGTCCGAAAAGTAACAAGTTTTGGAATTAGCGGCTGTAGCCATTGTGCTAACAGGCAACATTTGCCTACTATAAGAGTATCATGGATCAAATGTCTTGATTGTCGTTCAGCAGGGAGAAAATGGAATATAAAGACCTGGGGTGTCAATGGTAGTAAGATTTTTTGAAATTGTGTATTAGGAGTCTTATCTCTATCCAATATCTTTGAATAGAGATAAGACTCCTAATACACAATTTCGAAAAAATTTTACTACCATTGACACCCCAGGTCTTTATATTCCATTTTCTCCCTGCTGAACGACAATCAAGACATTTGATCCATGCTACTCTTATACTAAGCAAATGTTGCCTGTTAGCACAATGGCTACAGCCGCTAACTCCAAAACTCACAGATATAACACACCAACTCAAACAATTTTTGTGTATGGAAAGATTGGAATTAGATCATAGGGTGAAGTCACGGGCTTCAGGCTTTTTTTTTTTTTTTTAATTGTGTGCATTCATTGAAGAATTTTTCACCATAAGAGATCGTAGAATGTATGAAGCCATTCAAGGATATCTCATGGTACCTTATACTGCATGACGCCGTAGATTAAGAATAGACTAAGAGAGGGGAGAAGAAAATCAACGAATAGCAATAGATAGCTTACTGGAGGTTGTGATTAGAGATGAGCGAGCATACTTGCTAAGGGCAATTACTCGAGCAAGCATTGCCCTTAGCGAGTACCTTATCTACCCGCTCGAGAGAAAAGGTTCGTCTGCCGGCGCGGGGGAGCGGTGAGTTGCGGCAGTGAGCAGGGTGAGCGGGAAGGGGGAGAGAGGGAGAGAGAGATCTCCCCTCCTTTCCTCCCCGCCCTCCCCCGCCGCCGGCAGCGGAACCTTTTCTCTAGGTCTCTAGGTCACAAACATATCTGTTGCCAGTCCCCAAACTAAACCTGGATTCATTGCTGAAGACAACCCGGTTCCACTGTGTAGGAGTCCAGTTTTGTTGTTCATAACACCACTGTAAACAGAGCCGATGGTGGGTGTCAGAGGCAGTACACGTAATGGGCGTGTGAGACCAAATGTCCTTCAGCTGGGTGCCTGGCAATGGTTCCAACAGACACATGGACCTGTAACGATGGCGCCACGTGTCTTTGGATGGCGAACAACAAAACAGTTGAAGCTGCTTGTGCTTGTCGGATAATCAGATGATCCTTTCTACTGGTGGTCTGTCGAGGGCATCCTAAGCCCGGTTGCCTTGTGTGCCTCACACATCCACAGTCTGGTTAGAATGTCCCAAATGAGGGACAATTCCTCGATACGACCACCTCTCAAACTTTGATAACTGAGCAAAATCTCACTTGCATAGTAGAGGCGTCTAGTGCTCAACAAGCTCTACACAAGCGGAAGAAGAGGTCACTACACACAAGGGGCCTCCGAGAGCCTCTTATAGGCCAAGGGGGGAACCAGTTTTATGGCCTCATGAGGAAAAACTGTTCATCTAATCACCGCAACTCTAATCATTTGCATATCTGCCCGAGATATAACTGCATGCCGAGTTTTGTAGCAAAATCACCTGGCTACCTGCGGCCACCTTTAGAGGTGGCTGAAGAGCTTATTGTATACAGTTTATACTTTTGTCAATATAATAAAATAGTGCTCAGATGCATGTGACCATTGTGGACATTCCCCGGCCTCATACGGCTGAGGCGGTCACGTGTCATCACAGAACTGTGCGGTGGGGGCAGACCCAGCAGCCCATGCCTCCAAAAGTCAGTCTCCGTAGCAGCTGCTATGGCTGCTACAGGGTAGTAATGCCCCTGACAACTGCTGTGACCATAGTTCTGGTGTAGGGGAAAAGTGTCACTCTTCGTTTTTATTCAGTCGCTGATCCAACAAACTAAGTTACAATTACTAGTAGGGAGAAGAACACAAAAAATCTTTATATGTTAGATGCTGAGTTATGTTTAGGGCTGCCAACTGGCTGGTGCCAGTATTTATTTTTTACTGGTCCTATTAAATATTAATTGTTAGCTGTGAGCACACACCACAAAGTCCTTTACCTCACTCTGTAGCTCCAGTCCAGCCTCTGCCGATTATCAGAGACTCTGACCTCTGGTGCCTCCATTGGCATCTGGGCTGCATACAGGACATGCAGTAATGCAGATCCTGGTGGGAGGTGTTAGAGGTCAGAGTTTCTAATAATCAGTGGTTGCGGAACTAGAGCCACAGAGTGAGTTAAAGTACTTAGGTGGCACTATTACTACTAGGGCCAGTAAAGGGGCACTATTACTACTAGGGCCAGTAAAAGGGCACTATAACTACTAGGGACACTACATGGGCATACAATTACTAGAGGGGCCGCTGACAGGGGGCACTATAACTACTAGAGCTACTGTGAGGGGGGAAAGATTACTAAAGGGGTCACTGAGAGGGAGCATGATTACTACAGGGGCCACTGGGAAGGGACACAATTACCATACAGGCCACTGAAAGGGATTATAATTACTATAGGGAGCACTGAAAGAGAGCATAATTACTATAGGGGCCATACAGCCCTAAGCTCTCATTCACGACCTGAAGGTTGCGGGTTCAATCCCTGCATGGTTCAGGTAGCCGACTCAAGGTTGACTCAGCCTTCCATCCTTCTGTGGTCAGTAAAATGAGTACCCAGCTTGGTGGGGGGTAAAAGATGACTGAAAGGCAATGGCAAACCACCCCGCATAAACAATCAGCCAAGAAAACGTCACGATGTGACATCACCCTAAGAGTCAGTCGTGACTCAGTGCTTTACCTTACCCACTGAGAGCGAGCATAATTGCTATAGGGGCCACTGAGAGAGGGAACTTTTACTTTTGGGGGCCACTGAAAGGGAGCACGATTACTACAGAGACCATTAAGTGGGGGGTGCGATGATTACTGGGTCACTGGAATAATGGAGGTGAAATCCTATGTCATGATAAGTCACACCTCTAAAACACGCTACTTTTACCTTGGGTGACATCACTAAAAAAGGTACATTTCCTCGTGGATAGACCCTGTGTGATGTCACATGGGTCCCCTATTACCTAGGGTACATCATGCACCTCTATATTCTCCCCTAGAGAATATTGTAATGGATTGTACAAATTTGGAGATTCAGAACCTTCATGTTACCCCTATGGTAACCACATTTGATCTACTCAGCGACTTAACCCATTCCTTCCTAGATGGACTATTCTGTAGCCACAAGTAACCGCAGCTTTTTTTTAATCCAACTTTTATTCCAAGCCTAGGGGACCGGTGGTGTGACATGGCAGGCTAGGGTTTGCCAGTGCTGATTATATCGTATTGCTTGGTATTGCGGTCATGTAGATGCGAGAGTACAAGCATTTCAGTCCAGTGTAATAGACCTTTGTCATGCAAGATGATGCGTCTCTGGATTTCTATGCCACAATTACAAATTCCATCGTGGGGTGCTTTAAGGTAACAGTAACCCAGCTCAACGGTCTCTTGGTTACGGAGACCATCAGACTTTCTGAGCATCGGCAATAGACTTTACTAGTTTGCCTGTTAGTAATTACAGAGGAGAGGATTGTTTCCATTGTGTTACTCTGCTCTAAAATAACAAAAAAAACTCCAATAAACATAAACTCTTAATCCAAAATAGGAATAATGTCTTAATATATATTTATGGCAGATCAGGGCTTTGTTTTTCTAATACAGAGCTCCAAATCCCCTGGGCATGATAGAAATTCACTTTAAGCACATAGGAAATGTCTTTGTTTTTGCCTCGTTGCGTTGCTTTGTTTTATTTTTCTTTTTGTTGTTGACGCAGCTGTATAAGGTATCATTTCGAATTGCCACTTTATTAGAGACGCCACTCGTTTTTTACAATTGGAGCTCCCCTGTATGGAAATAAGACTTGTGTCTCAGGAGTGCAGCTTAAAATTACTGTTATTTCCATCACGAATATGTACAGCTCTGTGCAAATGTTTTAGGCAGGTGAGGGGAAAATGCTGCAAAAGTAGAAGTGACAGTCACTATTGTACCGCTCTGCAGCCAATTATTTCAAATGAAGACTCATCGGTCCAAAGTACCTGCTGCCATTTTCTTGCACCCCAGTTCTTATATTTCCGTGCATAATTGAGTTATTTGGCCTTGTTTCTAAGTTGAAGGCCGCCTGCAGACAGGCGGGTCGGATCCGGCAGCGAGAATTCTCGCGCGGGACCCGACCCGAGCGCCTGCAGGGACTAGCGCGTACTCACCCACGTCCGCCGACACCGGCTGTTTGATGTGCCGGCTTGCAATCAATCCCGCCGCGGAATTTTCACTCGTGTGCAGGGGGCCTAAGGTATAACTTTTTTTGCCACAATTCTTCCATGAAGACCATTTCTCCGAGCAGTAGCTTGGCATGGTTTGCCAGCTCTGACATTGCTGGACATCTTCCGATTTTATAGGGAAGTAAGGGTAGTTCCTCACCGCCGATGGAAAAAGCAGATTTATGAAACCAATGATTCTCAATGGTTTATTTCTAGAGATGAGTGAGTATACTCGCTAAAGGCAATTGCTTGAGCGAGCATTGCCCTTAGCGAGTACCTGCCCGCTCGAGACAGAAGGTTCGGGTGCCGGCGCGGGGGAGCCGTGAGTAGCGGCAGTCAGCAGGAGGGAGCGGGGGGGAGAGAGGGAGAGAGAGATCTCCCCTCCGTTCTGCCCCGCTCTCCCCCGCAGCTCCCTGCTGGCACCCGAACCTTCCGTCTCGAGCGGGGGAGATACTCGCTAAAGGCAATGCTCGCTCGAGCAACTGCCTTTAGCGAGTATACTCGCTCATCTATATTTATTTCCCATCTGCAAAATTTTCAGTGATGCGATGTTGCAAGAATGAAAAAAATCGCCGCATGCTGTATCTTTCTGCAATGTGTGATATTTTATCTCCCATGTTTTCCTATGGAGCCTCCTTTTTATCGCAGCACACAAACTTGCGTTGCGATTTTAACATAAGAAAGTCCTTATGACCTTCGTGATAAAAAAAATTGGGCGATTTTATCCCAGGCGCCAGTGATGCGATGCGAGATTATTCTAAATAGAGAAGCATCGCTGACAAAGATGCAATTTTGCCGCGATTTTCATAAACAGGAGTAAATGTAAAAAAATAACCTTTATAAGCTTGATAAAGGCCTATCTTAGGCCGAAACGTAGCTTGTCTACTATTTTAAAGATGACCATGCAGGAATAAAGATTTTTTTTTTACATTTACTCCTGTTTATGCTGCCACTTCTATTCATTGTTGCTGGACTATATTGGGCCTCCAGGCTCTGCCCAATTTTTTGCGGCTTGCATTTCTTCCACCTCACTCTAAGGCCTCATGTCCACGGGTAAATTAATATTTAAAATCTGCAGCGTTTTTCCCGCACGCGGATCCGCGCGCCCATAGGGATGCATTGGAAACCCGCAGGTAGTTAAATACCTGCGGATGTCATTTTTCCCGTCAGGCGCGGATCCGCGTGCGGGAAAAAAAATGGACATGCTCCATTTTAGTGCAGGTCTCCCGCGGGGATGGCTCCTGCAGGCTTCTATTGAGGCCTATGGAAGCCGTCCGGATCCACGGGAGACCCGTACCAGAATTAAACTCACCTGCTCCAGACGATGCGGTTCTTCCCTTCTTCGCGGCCGGATCTTCTTTCTTCGGCCTGGCAGATGTGCCCAGCGCATGCACGTGGCACGCTGCCGGCGTGTCGAGCACATCCGCCGGGCCGAAGAAAAAAGATATGGCCACGAAGGAAGGAACATCCGCGTCGTCCGGAGCAGGTGAGTTTATTCTGATTTTTTAGCCCCATGTCTGCGGGGCAGGAGGGACCCGCTGCGGATTCTACCTGAAGAATCCGCGGCGGGCCTGATTTTCCCCGTGGACATGAGGCCTAAGGAGGAACTTTGTGAGTGCTGCTGTGTACCTTTTCTTTACTGTGACATGAAACTGTCTTCCACAACCTCACCTTTGTACAACTGTAACTAGAATAACGGATGCTGTTTTGCAGGTAAAGGGTGGTCACGCCATATATAGATTTGATTTAGATTTCTCTTTCGTTCATCCATTTTGCATTTTTTAATTGACAAAAATCAATAAAAATAAACACTTCGATTTTTGAAAGCATTCTTACCTTGCAGCATTTTTTCCACACCTGCCTAAAACTTTTGCACAGTACTATATAACAAATGCATAGCATATGCCATAAATGTGTGATAGATGAAGGTCCCACCTCAAGGACCTGGACTTATGTCAAGAACAGGGTTCTCTTGACTCTCGTCTTGCTTGACGAGGCGGCTACACACTTGCTTGGCTGTTTCTGTAATTCCGATGGAAAAGAATAGAGAAAGCTACATCTCTATACTTTCTCCACCTGAATGTAGTGACCACTTCCTCGAATTGGATGGAGGTTGAGGGACCTCCATTCTTGACATGGGTGCGGGTGCCAGAGACAAACATTTCATCTTACTGGTCAGTATGGTCATTTTTCAACAACGAGAGGAAAGCGATCCAGTGATGTTTGGCCACATTTCCAGATCTCACTTGAGTCAGTGATCTTCTCACCAATAGCGGAGGTTAGCGTAACATGACTGTACAAGCCAGATTCAGCGCAACGTCAAAGAATGATCCACAGGGCTATACGTGAGAGCTTTATCTGTGTAATGAGACGTTATCGGTTACTGTGAATTACGGAGTACATGACAGTGTTTTTATCAAGGTCTGGTGTGATATTTATAAATTCTCCGTTGTAGTTCTGACCAAATCCTCAGGAATGTTAACAGTTTCCACGTTTTTTCAGCATGAGATTTTTCGTTGCTGAGCTGGGAAGCACGTTTTGTTCTACGGGCACTTCACAGTGTCAAGTAAAGTGATCCCAATAATTATAGAGAGTGCAACCACATTTTTTTTTTACTGGTGCAACACATGAAAAAAAATAAAGAAACTTAAAAAATTGGACTGTCGTTTTGTGTGTACAGCTCCTGTGCAGACCTGTGTGTCTCTATGGTTACACAACACAGACAAACTTGTGTAGTTTGATCCTGTAGTTATGATCCTCTTCTATCTGTCCTCTCTTCTGCTGTCTGTAGGATAGCAAGAAAATGGGACAGAGAAAGTACAGTGACATGACTACCAGATCTGGGTCTGTTACTACCCATACTATACTGGATGGCTACTTTATTAGAGACCGCCATCTCGTAGTCTGTTGGACCTCCTTTGGCCTTCAGAATCGCAGCAGTTTGTTGTGACATAGCTTCCACTAGGCATTCAAAACAATCTGCAGAAATATTGTCCCGTATGGACAGGAAGCTTCTTATAGTTGCTGCAGAGTAAATGGAGGTGCTGACATGTTCAGACCAGCTGACAGGAAGGGTTCATCGGTTCATGCTGCTGATGCGAAATTCTGACCTCCCATGGTGCAAGAAAAATCTGAATTCAACTGACTAGGAGATGTTTTTCCACTGCTCAAATCTTTGCACTTTTTGTCCGCTGGAGTCTTGTCTTTCTGTTTCTCTTAGACAACGATGGCGCTGGAACTTGTCATCTGCTGTTATGGTCCATCCATGGTAAGAAATGACAAACTGTGCATCCGGACACATTAGTTGGAGTACGGTACAAAGGTCAAGCTGTATAGTGGCTGAATCAGTGTGACTGCAGGGGGCGGTCGATTGCGGCTAGCAGGAACTGCAGTCGGTAGGTCAGGGAGCATGTTATCAGGCAGAGTACAGAGGGTTTTGGTTTAGGAGATGTGGTATGCCTCCCTGAAGAGGTGCAAATTCTTGGGCGCATTGCTGACCATATTGGTTGATATTTGGAGCCCTGAATCACACAAACCTCAATACGACTTAAAAAAACTTAGTAAGAAGTAACAGGACCACACATATTGTTAATGCCACTGATTTAATAGAAATATAAAAAAACCTATCTCCCCAACACTGTCCGGCGGATGTTGTGCTTCTAGCAACGGGTAAACACAAAGGTTTAGTGGCTATGTCCCCAGGACGTTATGTTTCTTAGTGTTATGATTATCCTTTAGAAATCCTGTTTTTAAGGTTTGTTGCTCCCAGATGGCGATGGGAAACAGAAAAGAGTCACAATGTTCTCCTGTCAACTAACCTCAGTGACCCATCAGTCATTCTGACATAGACATCCATGTTCTTCTCAGAGACTCTTCAAGAACTCGCGTCGAACATAATGCCCCAATTATGACTAATGGTTAATAATGCCAGACATTATATTTATCTTCTATAGACAGTATACAAAAATGCAAGAAGGAAGCTTTCTGGCACAGACTAGGGTTTTAATTTCATAAGAGCTGGAATTCTGTGAGGTTCTTGACCAGAACATCTGCTCCTAAAGTACATCTCAAGATAACTTCTGCTGACTAGACAACATAACCTTGACAAGTATCCAACTAGGGACAGAGACTGAGATGAAGTGTACATATTGGCATATATCATCATATCTCCATCATATGCATCGTATCACTATTCTTGGTCAGTGTTTTTCTACTACACATGAACATTTGGATTCTTTCTCACTTCTTTCAAGATTGCATATTTTGCCCTTGGAGTGATCTTAGCAAGTTGCCTGCTTCTAGGAAGAGCAGCAACAGTCCCAATTTTTCACCATGGGTAGATTATTTGTCTAACTGCGGATTGATGTACACTCAGGTCTTTATCCATGCTTTTCCAAGTTCCATGCTTCTCTAGAACATATCTTCTGTGTGTTCTGAAAGTTGTTTTCAGCAAGGCATGCTTCAAACCATTCTTTCTTGAGAAAAGCTGATTCGTCAGTAACCAAGCTTTGAGTGCCTTTACATAATGGGCAAAGCACCAGTGAAACCAACACTTCCAATTTCATCCCCTTAACCGAAACTCGTTTTGCCAAGTAGCTTTTGTAGAAGTCATTAACACATAGGTTCACTTACTTTTTCATCGTGCACTGTGGATAACTGCTCAGTGTGTTCAATAAAATACAGGAATAGTACAACTGTTTATATGTTATTAGTTAGACTGTGTTTGTCTATAATTGTGACTTGATCATAATCAGACTACATTTTTTTACTACTGTATACTGTATACACTAACATGCTAAATGTTATGGGATAGGAACTAATATCATGTAGGACCTTCTCTAGCCTAGCAAACAACTTGGTGTGGCACCAATTCCACAAGTGGATTGAAGACGTCTAGAAGGATGTTGGGCCATGAGGCTTGGATAGCCACCCACATCTCTGTGGTATTTGTAGGTGTTGGATCTTTGGTGCGAATGGACCTCGCCACCTCTTCTTTTCCATAAAAGTGCAATTGGGCTCATGTCAAGTAACATGCAGGCAACACCATTCACAGGAACACTTCAGAATGCTCCTCAAACCAATTCTGGACAATCTAGGCACAATGGCACGTTGTATTACCCTGCTGGAATATTCCATCATTGTGGTGATACGTGAAGTACTTGAAGAGCTGCAAATGGTCATCAGGCATTGAAATGTATCGGAGACCAGTTAATGAAGTGTTTAGGTGTACCACTGGACCCAACACATGCTATGAGCACATACCCCACACCAGTATGGAATCAACACCAGCCTGTGCAGTCTGTTATTGACAACTGGAGTCCATAGCTTCATGGGGTCTGCACCAAAGGACCAAGTCTCATTAGACCACGCCACATGGTCCAGTTAGCAACCTCAGGAGCCCAAGTGGGGTGTTGTGTCTGATGTTGTGGTATTAACAGAGGCTCTCTGGTAGGTCTTTTGCTCCCATATCCCATGAAGCTAAAGAATACTGAACTGACCTATGTGATATGAATGTCTCCCGCACTGAATGTGGAAGTGATTTCTGCTGGAGTTGCTTGACTGTTCACTTGCAAAATTCTAGACAGATGCTGCTGGTCATGACCATTAAATGGGTTGTGCCAAGTTATAAAGTTATCGATTGGACCCCACAATCATAGCGTTATCCATAATCCTGTGCATAGGGAATACCTTTATAACTTTGCACAATCCCTTTAAGCAGCCGTGGACAGCCACTGCGCAGTCCACTGTAAGTAGTAATGCCTTCTAAGATATAATCCTGGTACACACGATACTACAGATCGAAGAAATATTAAAGAGACTCTTTCAGCTACTTTTAGCCCTATAAGTTAAGCTCATAGGTTCAAAGTAGCTAACCTGCTGAGTTTGGGGATGTAAGTTTTAGGCCGTATCCACACGGGCGACGCAATTGCGCAGTGAGAAAAATCGCAGCGATATTGCAACGGTTGTCCATGCGATATCACTGTGTTTTCTCGCAGTGATAATGCGATTTTATGTCACTACAAAGTCGCGCGTGGTACTATAAAGTCACACAACTTTGTAGCACCATGTGCAAGAATTTTCGGGGGTGGAGTGAAGGCTTGAAATATAAGTCCTACCCTGAAAATAAGTCCTAGCTGCAGTAAAAAAAAAATGTATACATTACCTGAGAGCTGCTGTCTTCTCCAGCGTGTCTTCTTCCCTGAAGCTTCCCAGCACTAGCTTGAAGTCTTCTGCCAGCCCTTCCTAGATTGCAAGATCAAAATCCCCGCCTCCAGGAAGGGCTGGCTGTGACTGGTTCATCCATGTGGATGCGGCCTAATACTTGCCTTCCCCATCATTTTCCCGGTGTGAGCTCTGAAAGTCACCGCTGAAATCATTGAGCGGCGCTGCAAAGTAGTCCACCCGTTCGAGTTTTACATTTTTCAGAAATGGAATACCCCATCCATCTGGCACCCGCTATCTTGCTTCGTTCAAACACCAGTAATTCAGGTCACTTTACCATGAGCACAAGGTCCAGTGTTCACCCTCTCTCATAAGACGACTTATTCAGGTGAGGCTGTTCCCAAGCTGTCATCTGAGGTCACGCCACTTCATACTGCTACCCCAGGACTTTTGGTATGTGTGTGTATACATACACACTTATATACACAGTATTGTGCAAACATTTAAGGCAGGTATGGGAAAAATGCTGCAAAGGAAAAATGTTTTCAAAAATAGAAGCATTAATAGTTTATTTTTGTCAATTAACAAAATGCAAAGTGACTGAACAAAAGAGAAATTCAAATCAAATCAATGTTTTGCACAGTACTGTATATATATATATTGTGGCAAGGTATGCATGGGGGGCAAGGTTGGCAAAGACACACAATTGCTCTTTTAGTCCATATAAAAGTCCAATCAGTTTATTTCTCCTGATTTTTTAGCCAAAAAGGAAAGCCCAGTGGAAGCCGCAAACACTTGCCCATCATGGCGCCAACTAGAAAGTAGGTTTTCATCAACTTCTAACATAATTTTCAGCAAAACAGCAGCAGTCCACAATGGTAGATACCATACCCAACCGGGTGTCAGTCTAGGGGCGTCCTTCCCTGTCAGACTTGTGGTATTACAGCTTGGTCCGCACCAGACCCCAGGCTTGCAGCCCTCTCAGCTCCTACCCACGGAGTAGCTCCCAGCTGCAATGTGGCTGGAGGTTTTAACTCCTCCAACCACACCTATACAGCTGTCATTTCTAATCGGCACTTAGTATGATTGTTCTCAAGCCCCCTACTGGCTATTCTGTGTAGTTCTGCAGCCCCTTGCAGGGGATCTCCTTTACTGCATTACCACAATACAATACTTAAAGAAATACCGCAACAGAAACAAAGATTTTTAACTAGACACTGATAAGGGAGTTGAGGGTTCCTGCTCTTCCCCTAGAGTCCTGTCATCAGTTGAGCTAAACATAGCAAGAAAAATAAGCAAGCAAAGCATAATCAGATGAAGCAGATTGTAATAATCAGCAAATAATAACAAAGGGAAATCAGAAATCAATAGATCGCTTAGTTTCGGTCAGTCCTTAACCCTTTCCAATCCACTGTCTGACGTCTAAAGACATTCTGATTGAAGACTGTGAAGTTTCTGATGTCGGAAGTCGTCCGGCAGGGTATTTTTGCTGCATATTACTGGCCGCTCTGTTATCGTGGGCCTCTTCAACATGTCCAGTACTGCAGTACTGGCTCTAGCCAGCAGATGGCGCCATTGTATAATGGCAGAAAGAGAAAACCCCCTAGGAAACCCTGAATCCAAAATTGGATTGCAAAGGATTAAAGTTGCATGCACAAATAACCCAAGAAGTCAATGAGAGTAGCGATATCTAGATGCAATCAAACTTCCAAACCTCCTACTCTCCCTCCACCTAGTACCCTCTTAAAATGCCCTTATCATTCCCTATTTTAGCTGATTTTGCCTTACATGGTAAACTATGGAGATGACAAATCGAGGGCTTGTAAAACAATGATGGCCTCGTTTACATGACTGATCAATCATAAGTTTGCATGATTAAACAATGGTGATCAAGTTGGTCTGATTAAACAATAATCAGTGGTGCATGCTAAAGGGCTGCTTCACACGAGCGTATGTGTTTTTACGTTTTCCGGGATGCGCCATGAATTTGCATGAATGGCTGATTTTCCATGATCAAGTAACAAGCTTAATTAGCGTTTTCTCATCCATACACACGGCTGGGTGCAATGGTTTAGCGAAAAAATACGACGCAGCCCGGAAATCCCTCGCTGGGCATAAATCCTCGGAACGACTTCAAATGCCTACATAGAGGTACCTGTAAGCTTTTCCCTGCGTTGGACGCTGCTAAATTGCCTCCCCCTCCCTTTTTCCAGCTCCCATAGGAGTCTATGAGAGCCGCCAGCCTATATCAGTGGAAAGATAGAACCAGAACTATCTTTTTACCCAGCGTATAATAGCGGACACGGATTTCGGTCGCATATGTTCTATTTTTTACAGTGCAACGTTTTTACGTGCCACATGTTCGCCAGTGTGAGTGAATGCATTGGAAACCAATGCCTCAGATGGTCGCGTATATTGGCCAGTCGCGAAAACACACCTACATACCTGAATATATATGTTCGTGGGAATAAAGTCTAAAGAAGGTTTTTTCCACAACTTAAAGGGGTTGTCCCGCGAAAGCAAGTGGGGTATACACTTCTGTATGGCCATATTAATGCACTTTGTAATGTACATTGTGCATTAAATATGAGCCAAACAGAAGTTATTCACTTACCTGCTCCGTTGCTAGCGTCCTCGTCTCCATGGTGCCGTCTAATTTCAGCGTCTAATCGCCCGATTAGACGCGCTTGCGCAGTCCAGTCTTCTCCCTTCCGAATGGGGCCGCTCGTGCCGGAGAGCTGCTCCTTGTAGCTCTGCCCCGTCACGTGTGCCGATTCCAGCCAATCAGGAGGCTGGAATCGGCAATGGAGCGCACAGAGCCCACGGTGCACCATGGGAGAAGACCCGCGGTGCATCGTGGGTGAAGATCCCGGCGGCCATCTTACTAAGGTAAGTAAGAAGTCGCGGGAGCGCGGGGATTCGGGTAAGTACTGGACGTTTTTTTTTTTTTAACCCCTGCATCGGGTTTGTCTCGCACCGAACGGGGGGCCTATTGAATAAAAAAAAAAACCCGTTTCGGCGCGGGACAACCCCTTTAAGGCCTCAATCGCACGAGCGTGTGTGTTTTCACGCTGGCCGCATGCGGCCGAAAATCGCAACGACGGAGAGAAGCCCCGTGATTAATTAGCGTATATTCATCCATTCACACGGGCGTTTCACATGAAAAAACGTGGAAATCCCTTGGTCTGCAGAAATCCTTGGAATGACTGCTAATGCTTAGGCCTCCTGCACACGGGCGTATTCGCATTGCGGAGTCCACGACGGGCATCCGCCTCCGGACTCCACAGCAGATACAGCCCATAGTATTCAATGGCACAATGCCATTTCATCTTCACGAGCCGAAAACGACTGCGATTTTCCGCTCGCAGGGAATAAATTGCAGCATGCTGCGATTTGGTGCGGGTTACGCACGGCCGGCTTCCATTGAAGTCAATGGAAGCCGGCCGTCCTGCGGCACTTCCGCAGCAAGCACTGCGGAATTAGCGTAGGATCCGCGTCACTCCAGAGCGCCGGCGGCTACTGCGCATGTGTGACAGAGTGAAGCCCGGCACATTCGCAGCGCTGTACAGAGCCACCGGACAGGTATGCAGGGGGCACCGGGACAAACTCTGCTACGTGAATCCCGCATGTGGGGTCCGTCCCGCCTGCGTGCAGGCCGCCTTAAAGAGAGCGAGCTATAATCATTTCCCAGAGCTGGACGCTGCTAAACTCTCTACCCCTCCCTTTTTTCTCAGCTCCCATAGAAATCTACGGGAGCCTCCAGCGTATCTTGGCAAAAGATAGGGCAAGACCTAACTTTTGACGCGCCATATAAAATCAGTCGCTGTTTTCAGTCGCCGATGTCCTATTTTTCCCAAGGCGATTTTTTTTACGCGCCCAACATCATTCATCTGAATGAATACGCTGGAATTCAATGCTTCAGATGGGCGCGATTTCTGGACGCAACTACAAAAGCTACATATATATATATATATATATATATATATATATATATATATATATATATATATATATACGGTGGTGAGCATAAGGCCCCAGATTGCCTCACAACCTCTCTGTCCTTCCTGATTGCTGCCGATCAGGACATGTGACTGCTGCAGTGAATAAGTGGTCACAGCAGTGACCTTCTCTAGCCAGTGATTGGCTACAGCAGTCACATGTCCCGGTCAGCAGCAACCAGGAAGGACAGAGAGGTTATGAAGCAATTTTAAGTAATGGGAAAACCCCTTTAAGAAGTGTTTTCAAGTTCGCATGATTAAACAATAGCCTTGCCTTAAATGATAAAATATCAAGATGACAAATGGTGACTGAGTATGTGTGATTAAACATTCAGGATTCATTTTGCATGATTAAACAATAAACAATGGTGATTTGCAAACAATGATGTTTAACCCCTTAAGGCTACAGAACATACATTTACTTCCTGCAGGTTCGCGGAATGTATGGAGGGGCATCACAGCCATTAACAGCGGCATTTAGATGCCCCAATCAATGTTCGGGGCTCCTGAGCGGCCACCTGCGATGAGTTCGCATCAGATTGCCTGTCAGATCGCGGTACAATGTAATGTTATGGCATTACATCACACTGCAGCAACGATCGCAAGTTCTTGTCCCCTATGGAGACTAAAATAAGCTGTAAAAAGTAGTTTTAAAAAGTTCTATTTGTTATTAAAATAAATAAAACACAATAAAAGTATAAGAAAAAACTTTTGCCATATTTATAATAATAGAATCTAAATTTTAAAAAAAACATACACTGTATATGATATCACTTCAACCGCAAAAGTCTGATCTATCGAAGTAACGCATGATTTACCTCGCACGGCGAACAGCGACAGAAAAAACAACAACTCCAGAATTGCTCTTTTTTGGTCACCCTGTCTCCAAGAAAAAATGTAATAAAAAGCGACCAAAAAGTCGTATGTACTCCAAAATGGCACCAATAGGAACTACAGGACGCCCCGCAAAAAAATGAGCGCTCGAACAGCTATGTCAACGGAAAAGAAGATGGCGGCAAAAAATAATTTGAAATACATAAAATATCTTTGGAAAAAAATAAAAGTAGTACAGCAAAAAACAAACTGTATAAGTTTGGTATCGCAGTAATCGTGCTGACCCATAGAATATAGTTATCATGTCATTTTTCTTGCAGTGTGTACGCACCCAAAGATGGCAGAATTTTGTTTTTTTTCCATTTCACTCCACTTAGAATTTTTTTAGGTTTTTCAGTAATTATATGGTACATTAAGTAGTACCATTAAAAACACAACTCATCCCGCAAAAAACGAGCCCTCAGACAGCTACGTCAATGGATAAATAAAGGAGTTATGATTTCTTAAAAAGCGGAGGAAAAAATGAAAATGGAAGAAAAAAAAGGGCCGTGCCCTTAAGGGGTTAAGGAACTCCCATGAGCTCTTGGTCTGTTTTTGATAACAGTTAACCATTAATTAGAGTGTTGAAACGATAAAAAATGAATTCTTACTTACAGAAGTCTGAGGGCTCCAACCTAGTAGCGATAGGTTTTCTTGTGACCAATGATATTCAATGGTTTCGTACTCATTTGCGTTGTGTGCACTCAAGCCTCGCAGCGTTAAGAAAAACCTGCGCTGTCGCCTATTGCTTTCAATGGGGCCAGCAGCAGCGCTGGTCCCATTGAAAACATTGTGAGTACATTGCACTCCACTGACACAGTTGTGACAGCTATGGCAGGGAATTCCTTCATTTATGCGGGAACCACGGGGATGAAGGAATCCACTGCCACAGCTGTGGCAGAGGTCCGTGATGCTATCCCATTGCTTTCAAAGGGGCCAGCACTGCTGCGCCCCTTTGAAAGCAATGGGTTGCAGGTAGAGATGAGCGAACGTACTCGTAATCAGTACTTACGCACCCGAGTACCGCCATTTTCGAGTACTTCAGTACTCGCGCGTAAAGATTCGGGGGGCGCCGGGGGGCGGGGAGAGGCGCGGCGGTGCGGGGGGTAGCAGCGGGGAACAGGGGGGAGCCCTCTCTCTCTCCCTCTCCCCCCCACTCCCCGCCGCAACCCCCCGCGCCGCCACGGCGCCCCCCCCCCGAATTTTTTCGCCCGAGTACGGAAGTACTCGAAAATCGCGGTATTCGGGCGAAAAAGGGGCGGGGCCGAGCACGTTCGCTCATCTCTAGTTGCAGGCAACCCCCACAGCGATGATTTTCGGAGAAGAATTATGGCTAGCTGTAAGAAATTTTTTTTTTAATTACCTAGAAGAGCCGTCCGGCTCTTCTCTCTAGCCCCGGGAGTTGTCTTCTGTGTTTTTGGGGTTGGGGATTGAAAAATCCCTGCCTCCATGACGCGCTACCTGTGATTGGCTGAGCGCTGTGACCAATCAGAGGCAGCACTCAGCCGTCATTGAATGACAGCTGTAGCGCTGCCTGTAATTGGTCGCAGTGCTCAGCCAATCACAGGCAGTGCATTGCAAGAAAACCTATTGTTAGTGGATTGGAGCCCTAATGGTACATTCACATGTAGCGGGAATGCTGCAGATTTTCCAGCAGTGCAAAGTCCGCTGCAAAATCCTCAGCATTTCCACATCCAAAACCATGAGTGAACCAGCTAACAATAACGCCATTCGCTGGTTCAAATGTCCTTCATTTTAGACCTACATCAATTAGTCGGGAGTTGAGAACAGATAGAAAGAGGGTCTCAGTTTCCATCATGGGCTGCAAAGGGGGTATAGAGTGAGTTCGGAGCTGAGCTCTCTCCAAATCTGGCGGCTAACTGTTGTCTATGGCATTTGGCGGCTGTGTGCAACACCCATGGTCGGAGCTGGGTCCCATTCTAGCTATTTTACTGCTTAACTACCAAGGCCAATGCCCCTCCAGCTCTCCATCAACCGCCAGCGACGTGATTACTTTTCATTACTTCATATGGAAAATTAAATGCTACCATTAAAAAAATATATAATTCGTCCTGCGAAGACTGAGCGCTGATGGAAAAACAAAAATATTATAGTTCTTGGAATGCAGGGATAAAAAAAAATGGGAACAAAAATAAATGAAAACTGACGGTCATTAAGGGGTTAAATGATCAACAAATATCAGCTGCTCAAGGGGAAAGACTTTGACTTTGGGATCCTAATGTAACCGTCCAAAACAGCATTGGGAATTCTTACCACAGTTGTTTCCTTGTTATTTCTGGTCAAGAACCAGCCCGTAGATTCACAAAACTTATCCCTAGATCCAGGCTGAGCCTATAAAGCTGGAACTCGTTGTCTTTCTTGGCACTCATATAAATCCCATTAGAGAAGAATTACAGCCTGGGCAGAGAGAGGAAAGCGATCGCACAAGCCACAACGTCTTTATGGAACATTTCAAACTAAAGCAAATGCAAATAATTCGAGACAAGCACAAAGCGCAGACGTAGGACCATGATGTATGGCACTGGGGATATAAAATGTGACACAGGAACGAAGCAGTAGCTCTGTCATACCGAGCACCAAGTAAACCTTACAGAGCCTTAAAGGCTAGGAACACTTTTGAGCGAAAGGTTTCACTTAAATGCATGGATTTGGGGATGACAATCATTTTTGTAATAGGGTTTCATTACAAATGTTGTACATTTTGTCTTCTGCAGCTTCTACATATCACTATATGTAAAAACTGCAGACTGAGTCTCAATAAGAGATCTGTCAGTGAGGCTTGACTGATGGCTTGGCTTTACCTGTACCTAAATGTATCTTTGTTGTGGTCATAAATGAGCTGATAAGAACATGCAGGAGAGGAGAGAGCGGAGGAAAACTAAAAGAAAGGACACTAGAAGTGATTGGTTTGTCCTCCCCTGCTGGCCACTGACGTTTGATGGTTAGATGGTGGGATGGCGATGCCAGGTTACCTTTAAGAAGGTGGAGGAAACCGAAATCCAAATGATTCCTTGTTTTAGTTTCTTTTATACCATACTTTAATATAAAGATTTCTTCTCTGTGTCCCATATCCACCCTGACACTCCTTTACTGTATTTGGCTGTAAGGCAAGTGACGGCAGTAGGATCCTCCACTAGTGCCTGACCTACATCAGAAGGTAAAGCATCGCCCCCTTGGAACCAAATAATGGAGATACATGGACTCATTGGGAAATGAGAGAACATTAGAAGTGACTGATTTTTCACCCCCTGAACTTAGTTTAGGGTAGGAGTGTCAAACTCATTTTCACCGAGGGCAACATCAGCCTAAGGGCTCTTTCACACGAGCGCATGCGTTTTTACATTTGCTAATGCGCGCCGTTAATTCGCATGAATGGACAATTTTCCGAGATCAAGTCCCAAGCTTAATTAGCATTTTCTCGTCCATTTACACCACTGGGTGCGATGCATTAGCGAAAAGATACCATGCAGACCGAAAATCCTTCGCTCGGCATAAATCTTCGGAATGACTTCCAATGCCTACATAGAGGCGCCTGTAAGCTTTTCGCAGCATTGGACGCTGCTAAACTGCCTCCCCCTCCCTTTTTTTTCCAGCTCCCATATGAGCCGCCAGTATATAACGGTCAAAAGATAGAACCAGCCGCACAAAAACTTTATCTTCTAACTTGTCAAGTAAGGGCAGGAGCACAAGCCGAAGTCCATGGAAAGCCACCTTGGCATGGGCTATAGGGTAGGAATAGGCTAACAGTGATGGGTTAAGAAATACAATGGGGTTTAGGGATACAAAAGAATGGGAGAACACACTCAGTGCAGGACAGGGTTAGCTGAACTCTCTCCCCTCAATTTTTTTTGTTGACAGTCCGAAGGGAAGGGGTTGTGGTCAAGACTGTTATAGGTGGCAATTTTTGTGGGTGGATGGTGTCATGGTGGCTGTTTACTGGTGGGGGTCCTTAGAGTTAGTTGGAAATTGGCGGGAGGTGTTTTTATCATAAGTCTGGTCAATTCATGGAACAATTTGGTTGGGTTGGCACTTTTGGGTCTCTTACAGGGTGGTGTTCCTGGCAGTGCTCCTAAATTGGTGGTGACAGCTGGCGATAAGGAGATAATCTTAATTATTAAAATGCCATTTGGGGCACCAGATCTTATCTTGTAGTGCTAAGAACCTCCCTCCTGTTTGGTGATCAGCATAACTGTTTTACAATAAAGATATTTTTTAATATTTTCATGTTTTGTATAATAACATGGCTGCTGTGGCCAATTCAATCCAAAACCGAGTCTCTGTGTCCTTATTGGATTAATGAGGATCCAATTACTAAGAAAGGTCGAGAGTGGTTGGCTGAAAGTTTTGGGGAATGCATGGGACAATACTGGACTCTACAATACTCTAGTCCTGGGTCAGTAGAGGATTTACACAAACTGACTTCACATGGACATTTTTACAGCAAATGACAGGTAAATCAAACATTAAGGGCAGCCTTACACGGGACAACTATCCTCTGAGTCAGGGGCGTAACTATAGGGGGTGCAGGGGATGCGGTTGCACCCGGGCCCAGGAGCCTTAGGGGGCCCATATGGACTCTCTTCTCCATATAGGGAGCCCAGTACTTTGAATAAAGCACTATAGTTGGGGGCCCTGTTACAGGTTTTGCATTGGGGCCCGGGAGCTTCAAGTTACGCCTCTGCTCTGAGTAGTCGCTCAGCATAGTTGATTAAGCGTACTTGTTGAAGTTTGCGATTGCTGAGTGAATTGTTGGCAGCATTTACATAGGCTGAAAGATTGTCAGTTAACCAATAAGGCAGGTCTGACACAAGTGGATTTGTATTGCGGATTCTGTGATCATCATCTGTGCGGACGATCCGCGGTAAAACACAGGCATTGAAGGGCATGCATTTTTTTGATTTTTCGGTCACACTTACAGATAAGAATTGCGTGTTCTATGAGTGGAAGAAAAATCGCTGCATGCTCTATTTTGCCGTGGAATCAGCACAGGCGGCCTCCATCGATGTCAATGGAGGGGTCCGACCCGCAGCCCATACGCAATTGTGTATGGGCTGCGGGTAACCGTGTCTGTGCTGGAAATACAAATAAACAAAAAGAAAAAACTGTACTGCGCATGACCGCCTGCGAGCCTCCGCCGTCTTTCGCAGTACAGTTAAGGAAGGTAGGCAGGGTCACCAGCTGGGCTCACAGATGGAATCCGCTACGGTCCTAACGCAAGTGGAATCCGACCCGTTTGTGTGAGCCCGGCCTTAGGGGGCATGAAGTTTTTTGACGGGCATGTTTGAAATTTTGACCCCCCCGGCACACGCTCATTGGTTGCCAAGTTCATTGAATGTATAAATAGTAGAGATGAGCGAGCACCAAAATGCTCGGGTGCTTGTTTCTCGAGTCGAACTTCCCGCGATGCTCGAGGGCTCGTTTCGAGTAACGAACCCCATTGAAGTCAATGGGCGACCCGAGCATTTTTGTATTTCGCCGATGCTCGCTAAGGTTTTCATTTGTGAAAATCTGGGCAATTCAAGAAAGTGATGGGAACGACACAGAAACGGATAGGGCAGGCGAGGGGCTACATGTTGGGCTGCATCTCAAGTTCCCAGGTCCCACTATTAAGCCACAATAGCGGCAAGAGTGCCCCCCCCCCCCCCCCAACAATTTTTACTTCTGAAAAGCCCTCATTAGCATGGCATACCTTAGCTAAGCACCACACTACCTCCAACAAAGCACAATCACTGCCTGCATGACACTCCGCTGCCACTTCTCCTGGGTAACATGCTGCCCAAATGCCCATTTCAGTAGTAGTAGCAGTCTAGACAGGCCCCAGTAACATATCACTAGTAGCAGTATAGGGGGGGCACAGTATTAGTTCCATTTCAGTAGTAGTAGCAGTCTAGACAGGCCCCAGTAACATATCACTAGCAGCAGTATAGGAGGAGCACAGTATTAGTTCCATTTAAGTAGTAGTAGCAGTCAAGACAGGCCCCAGAAACATATCACTAGCAGCAGTATAGGGGGGGCACAGTATAGGGGGATCATGTAACGGACACAGCAGAGCCAGGAAACAATTATGCGCAAGCCTGTAGTGAGACCTAGGTATGTATGACTGAGCTAGTGGAATTCACAGCGCAGAACCAGTCAAGTGGCCAAAGGCCAGTGGTAGGCCTTAAGTATTTTGCTTCAATTTTTTAAAATGGTGAGGTGAAAAACCAGACAGACACCGTATGCAGCGTATATATGTATACTGTTTCCCTTTCAGTAAACTGAAGACGGTCACAGACAGCCCAAATATAGTATTTTTTTCCAATTTTTGGGAAAAAGCCCACTGCCTATATAGCCTGTATATGGATTTCCCTGTTGGAGGATGACTGTGGTTATTAAAAGCACAGTGCAGCCAGAAAAAATTATGCACAAGGCTACAGTAACACCTAGCTGGGTATTAATGAGCGACTACTACCCCCAGCAGACAGTAAACTGAACACGGTCACAGGCAGCCCAAAGATTTTTTTTTCCAATTTTTTTGAAAAAGCCCACTGCCTATATAGACAGTATATCTCTTTCACCTTTCCCTCTTTCCCTGCCTCACCAGTACTGCCCCTATACTCTGTACAATGACTGCAGGCTGAGGACGCAATGCTCTGCACGCCCGATATACAAAAAAAAAAAAGTGCAACACTGCTAAAAGCAGCCTCAACAGTACTGCACACGGTCAGATGTGGCCCTAAGAAGGACCGTTGGGGTTCTTGAAGACGAAGATAACAGCCTAACACTCTCCCTATAGCAGCTACAGCAAGACAGCACTTTCCCTGATCTCTCTCAGCGTGCATCTGTGGCGAGCCGCGGGCGGGTCAGATTTATATACTCGGGTGTCACCTGATCTCCCCAGCCACTCACTGCAGGGGGGTGGTATAGGGCTGGAACTTCACAGGAGGAAGTTGTAATGCCTTCCCTGTCTTTCTATTGGCCAGAAAACGGCGCAACATTTTCTGGGAAGAAAATGGAAGTGACTCGAACACCGCGTGGTGCTCGTCTCGAGTAATGAGCATCTCGAGTACCCTAATACTCGAACAAGCATCAAGCTCGGACGAGTACGCTCGCTCATCTCTAATAAATAGGCTTTAGCAGTCTTTGAGTTGACATAAGTGGACCAAACCCAACCACGATCTGCAGCAGTGAGTGTTCTTTTGAAGACCAACAGGGACTATTCAGGATCACTAAAAAGTGGGTATGTATTTTTGGGAACCAATGAGCGTTAAGTGGGAGGGCAAAATGTTAAAAAAATATGGGAACCAATCAGTGTTCCGTGGGAGCCGCACGCTGAACAAGCGCACCCCTCCCTGCAAAGAATCTGGCCAGTCGATGAAAGACAACCTGTTTACACCGGATGATAAATCAACCAACGACAATTTTTTGGTGAGCTGAAACAAAGCGACTGGTGAGCAAATCAACTGGTTGGTGGTCGTGTTTAATAACTCCCCTTCGCTCTATAAGTGACTATTTGCACAATGTGTAAAGCCACCCTAACTTTTCCATTGGCTTGCAACAAACCTCGATGCATTACTAAGAAAACACCAAACAATCCAAATTCTAACGACTTCCTGTACCGCTGTTACGGGTCGCATCAACCTTCCCATATTTTGTCAGATTATTTATCAGACTTGTGTCTAATATCTAAACAGAGACTCCAGTAATGATGTCATAGCGGACGTGTCAGCACTAGCTCCTCTTATTAATTTATGCTCTACCCCCGGCGTCCGTCCACACAGGAGGAAATAGGAACTGAAAAATTCTATTTTTGAGCGAAGTTTAAATTATACATTCCCGTTTCTCTTTTCCATTTGAGAAAAAAAAATGGAAATAAAAACAAAATTAAACGTTTTTTCTCCAATGATTTCAGAGGGTTTTCAGTAAAAATGGAAATATTTCAGTTTCATTCTGTTCCACTTTTTAGAACGGAACTGATAACTGTGCTACTTGTTTCAATTGAAAAATGGAGATGAAACGGAAAGGAGTAAAAAGGAAATCTTTCTGTTTTTAATGAAAACCCAATAAAATAAGTGAAGAATAGAGATGAGTGAGCGTACTCGCTAAGGCAAACTACTCGAGCGAGTAGTGCCTTATGCGAGTACCTGCACGCTCGTCTCTAAAGATTCGGGTGGCGGCAGGGGGCGGGGAGGAACAGGGGGAGAGATCTCTCTCTCACTCTCTTCCCCCTGCTCCGCCCTGCTCACTCCCGCAACTAACCGCTCACTGGCACCCGCCGGCACCCGAATCTTTAGAGACGAGCGGGCAGGTACTCGCATAAGGCACTAATCGCTCGAGTAGTTTGCCTTAGCGAGTACGCTCGCTCATCTCTAATGAAGAACAAAAGTGAACTGTTTCTTTGCTCCTCAAAGAGAAATGGAAGTCTATAACTGAGGCTAACGCCAGTGCGGATGCGTCCGTAGATGCGGATTCTGTTGCACATTTACCACGGATTGAAAGAAGTGAAATCTGTTGGTAAAATCCAACATAGCCTTTAGGCGCACACCTTCATTACTATGTCGCTATAGATGTATATTGTAGGCCTACTGCATACAGGAATTGTTCCTAGCCTGTGTATTTATGTGGTTTGTCCAGGGTGCCATATACATTGGTCACTGCAAAAAAATAAACTGTACGGTATTGAGGCCCTATAGTCCCACCATATGGTGCTTAATTAATAGCAACATACTGTACAGTGATCAAATAACAGCCCCAACAGTACAGCTATACAGATGATGCTTAAGATCTGTGCTGGTCATAAGTCTCTGTTGCCCGGCCATTGGTGGACCCCATCAACAATGATGGCTGATGCACACTATATGGCTGCACAGGTCACACATCCCTGGTTCTATCTAATTGATTTTTTTTTTTTAAGTACTGTATATTCCTTCTCTCTACGTAAGAGCGGTGCTGTCTGATCTGATACAATCAGACCCTTTCCTCTTCTCCTTTTCCTTTCCTCTTCCTTTCTTTTGTCCTTCTCTCTTATGGCCAAGCCAATATAGCGCCGGGAGTTTTTACATTGGGACCAAAAGATAGTCCTGAAACTATCTTTTAGTCCAGTATACGTTGGCCGCTGCATGGGCTCCTATGGGAGCCCATGGCAGCGGCCATAGGTGGGAGGGAGTTTAGCAGCTTACCTGCTAAACTCCCTCCCTCTGTTCTCCACCCCCCATGCAAGCTCACCTCTTGTTCCTTCCCGCTCGTTCTGTGCAATGGGAAGCCCCGCCCCATTGATGGCTATGAACAAGGGGAGGGGAGAGGGCGGGCACTTAGCTATCAATGTGAGGAGGCGGGGCAGATCGGCACTCAGCTCTGCCCCCGCCCCCTCCCTTTTGCACAGAACGAGCGGGGAGGAACGAGAGGTGAGCCTGCGATGGGTAGGGAGAAAATGGGCGATGGCCTGGTGAGCTTGGCGCATTTGCGCCAAGCTCACCAGGCCATCTAAGTGGGCGCACAAACCTTTGATTTATGCGCCTGTTCACCAGATTTTTCTCGCCCTACGTAGCGCATATCGGCCGGCTGTGAAAACGGCGGCCGATATGCGCTCGTGGGAATAAAGCCTAAGTTATTCTTTATGGGATTTTTCCTTTGCATTGTAGAACTTATCTACACTGAATGGCCACTTCCTTAGAGACCCCCATCTAGTAGCGCGTAGCACCTCCTTTGGCCTTTAGAACCGCAACAATTCGTCGCAGCGTAGATTCCACTGGGGGATGAAATCGTTCTGGAATATTGGTCCCTGCAGGCAAGAAGCTTCTTGAAGTTGCTCCAAATTAGAAGTACTGACCTGCTCAGAAAAGTTGACAGGAAGGGTTCACTGATTCATGCTGCTTGCGCCAGATTCTGACCTCCCATCCGCATGGTGCAACAGAAATCTGGATTCATCTGACCAGGTGATTTTTTTCTGCTGCCCGGTGATACAATTTGAAGTCCCTATATGTAATCCACAGGATCATAGCCTCTCTTATAAGAATCACACCCAACAGATCTCACATGTTCCTGCTACAGACCAGAGAAGTCTGCAAAATATAGGTGTGCCTGTAAACACCTGAACTACGAACACAACACTATTAGCCCCCTGAATATGTATCACCAGTAAATGGCTTCATCAGGGAAGGGGGCCATGTTTTGCAAAGTTTCCTGGTCTGCCGCAGGGATATGTGAGCTTTATTAGGGGTGCTTCTTATAAAACAACTATGGTCCTATGTATGTCTAGGAGTCATTATATCAGACTATGACCCTGAAAATATAGGGGTGTATAGGATCTGTCAGTAATAATGTAATTTGGGTAAATCTCAGGATATAAACTATAACACTGTAATAAAAGTTTATCCTCCTAGTTATTGGTATTTCACCACTATTCCCCATTAATGTGGGCAGAGTAAGTTCTCCTTGGCGCTGTGCCTCAGTCCTGTTATTTTAAGTATGCCAAGTGTGTATATTGGTTATAATTGATCAGCAGGATTTCAACTAATAAGGCATCTCTTTTTACCTTCTTGGGCAATTGTTTTGGTTGTTTGTTGGCCCACTGCTATATCCAGGGTCTTCCTTAAATTTTTTGTAGTGAGCTGCAATACCAGATACAACCAATAAGCACTGGTGGCACTGTTTTAGGAAGAAAGCTGCCATGTTCTCTAATCCTGTATAACTCCATGAATGCTGTATGCATGTTATGAGCTTGGTTCTGGTACAGTAATCACTGCGCTGTTCTGGTGTGGGTACGCTGCTATCTTGCTTCTTTCTGCACATGCAGAATAAAAGAAGACTGTCTATCACTGCAATATATAATTTTTTTTCTCATGACTAGAGGGTGGGGGCACGAAAAGTTTCAGCACAGGGTGCCATCTAACCTAAGGCCAGCCCTACTACGCTTACATGCCACACCCGCCATTTACACCACCAACACTTACTTCCCTGTGGGGTCGGCCATGCCTGACAACTCCTCCATGCCCCACCCAGTACCGTGACCTTTCATAGGCTGCAAATCCTAAGTGGCGGCAGCGGTGGAGTCAAGACAACAGACACAAAGTGTTTCCAATGCCACAACAGGATCTGCAACATGAACTGGATGAAACACTTTGCACAAACAACATTAGCGACTCTCACATTTCCCTAAACACACACGGTAATACTTCTACGGGCTCCATAGCACTGCGAATACTTGCAGAACTGGCAATATGGCCACGTGCGGAGACCAATCCCCGTGTAGGTGCAATGTAAAAATGAAGACTTTGACTTTTCCCTCCTCTACTATACAGTATATGCAATTAATAGTGAGGATATTTAGAGAAATAGCAAACAGGTACGTCCGGGACAGTACGGCCTGCTCCGAACCAGCACACGCCCATGGCGCTCGTCTCTGCACCCCTGCCAACTGTCTCCTGTTTAAACACTGACTACGATTTTCTAAACAATGCAAACCCCCAAGGGGATGTTCATATAGCCTGCAAGGTGCTCTACCCCCCCCCCCTCCCCTCCGCTGCAGACGCAGGTGTAGAAGTTAATCCCATATCCCTTACATGAAGATATATTTGTGAAAAGTCTTTAAGGTAGTCAGGAAATGATTCTGTAAAGGTCAATATATGTTATTACAAGATGGATCAACTTTCCAACATCAAGCGTCTTCCCACAAGTGTTTTCATATACAGGTTTTATTTATTTTACTCATTTACAGTATATAGCGCACCCATATTCCACAGCGCTGTACAGAGATTATCATCACTTTTAGGCCTCATGCCTGAAATATCGCAGCAGAATCAGACCCGGCGCCCCCCCAGAAACCCCAAACTTACCTGTCCCGATCCTCAAGTGTCTCGCCTGGCGAGCCATTGCGGGTGCACAGTACAGGGCATGACGCACCGGCGCTGGGCTATGACACGGATTCCAGCAGTGCCCACAGTGCGGAATATCGCAGGAGGACAGCTTCCATTGTCTGCAATGGAAGCCGTCCGTGCGATTTTCTGCGCAGAATAGAAATACTGAGATTCTCCCCTATGAGCGGAAATTCGCAGCTGATTTCCACTCGCGGGCAGGGGAGAATCTTTTAACATTGCATGTCTATAGACGGACATTGCTGCGGATTTCGCGGCGGGGGTCTGGCCGATTATCCGTCCGTGGGCATTAGCCCTTACATCTATAAATCTTCCAGCAAGACCTGTCTGCTCCCCTGACGTGTCTGTTTCAGTTAGTACTTCTATTTCCTGTCAAATAACAACTCTGGAGCTTTTTTTTTTTTTTGATGATGATGTTCCTCTGTTATTCTTCCTGGAAATGTATGACTATATTGATAGGGACATGGCCCATTGATAAAGGGTATGAAAACACCTACTTATCGATTTAAGGTACCTATAGGCCAGGCTCACACGGGTGGACCGGACTCCGAAGTTGTATTTCCTTAGCGATTATGTTAATTGCTTATGGACTGCGGGCGGACAACCTCCACGGACTTCAATGGAGGCTGTCCATGGGGAATCCATGGCAAAATAGTGCATTTTGCGATTTTTTCCTCTGCTACGCAATTCGTAGGTGCGAGTGGGAGCAAAAAAGCGTAAGTACATGCTTTTCAATGCTCACATTTAGCCGTGGTTTCTCCGCGTGGATCACGGATTACGCGATTCGGATCCGCCCATATGAACACGGCCTTGCACAGTATAACTGTCGGGCGCATGGAGGAGTGATAGTCGTTCAGGTGAATGGAGACGGAGCGCCTGCGGATCGTTCCAGCCGCCTGCCTCCATTTACAGTAAACAGGAGTCACTCAAAATTGGGCGTCTCCTGTTCACACGGTCCGACGATCACTTGGTTTGTAGTTCTGTTAGGAACAGAGCGACTCCGACAGGTGAGCAGTTTGTCGTTTAGTGCAGGTCGGCGGCAGCTTGTACACGGGACAACTATCGCCCAAATCTGCTGATGGCAGCGATAATTCGGGCAGTGATTGAATATTAACCCTTTGCATTCCAATTTTGGATTCAGGGTTTCCTAGGGGGAGCTTTTTCTTTCTGCCATTTTACAAAGGCACCATCTGCTGGCTAGAGCCAGTACTGCGGTATGGGACATGCTGGAGAGGCCCCTGACAACAGAGCGGCCAGTAATATACAGTAAGAATACCCTGCTGGACATCTTCCAACATCAGAGCTGTACAGCCTTCAGTCAGAATGTCTTCAGACATCAGACAGTGGATTGGAAAGGGTTAAGGGCAACAATTGGATGACTTTAACACTTACATCCCCAGACTCAGCGGGTCACCTACGTCTAGTCCATAAGGTTAGCTTTTAGGGCAATATATAGGTGACAGACTCCCTTTAAGACTCTACACCTTGACGCTGAGTCTTAGCAGCTTCTAAGACACCTTGGAGGAAACCGTAAGCTTCACCTTCTGCTCATGGAAGTTCAGCGAGGACGATGCCTTTAGGAGTATTAACTCTCAGAGGCGAATTCCTGTGGTAAAACAAACATGCAATTGCGGGGACTTTGCTGGAAGCCTCACACGCTCATAAATAAGCTACTGTCAAAAAAATTCCAGAACTGTCTCAATACATGATTGCCTATAATTATATTTGTGTCGGCCATTTTGCTTCTCGTAAATTTCTGGAATGTCCACAGCCGAGGGAAAAAAAACAATATTTGCTGCTATAGTATGCACATCCGCCGAAGTACAGTCATATAAATGGTTATGTAACTCCATCCGTGATTGACTCTCATAAATGGGGCTGCAAATCATCAATACTGAATTACTGCACCGATGAAAGACGGAGGTCCGCTGAACAGGAAGGATGTGAAATGAAAGGATTAGATGCAGGTATAAATCCTCATACTGCTATCTTACCTGCAGGCAATGGCCTGATACTCTCGCATGAATACGAAATGTAACCTTGTGTTTGAGCCAATACATTAATTATATTTCACATGGAAGAATATTGCCAATGCGGGTTCTACTTGTTCTATGACAAACTACTTCTGTGGTTAAATTACCTTAGATTAGGTTTTAGGGGGTTTAATAAAATGCACCGTTGCAAGAAAAAGTAAGTAACCCCTTTAAAGTTACCTGGATGTCGTCGCTGATTACTAAAAAAATGTGGCTTGATTGTTATCTAAGTCATAATTGTAAACAAACACAATCTAATAACACACAAACTGTTATATCATTCATTTTCCTCGGTTAATCAATATTTCTGGGATGCCTTGTATGCACAGCCCTCTTCAGTCACAATAGATTCCACAACATGTGTCCAAGGAATGTCCAACAATGTTACTCGAGACAATACAGATAATGATTATTACTTTTTTTGACTACACAATTGATACATAATCATCCAGTCGTTTTTCCAAGGCCAAAGAGTTTTAAAGAGGACCTGTCCATGGATTAAGTCAGGAGCCCCACAGCCCCACCGACTCTTTTTCCTTTTTTTTCCTATATTCACCTCCCTTCACTTGGATGGCCCCTGTTTAGGTCTGGTTCTTGACACTGGCACTGTTAATGAAGTCTGACCTCACCCATTGAGAGTGACCGGTGAGGACTGCCCCCTTGACACTCTGAAAGTACCAGTCCAAAAAGCCAGTGGGGCTGCAGCACACATGTCCGGTAGCCCCCTGGTTCACTTTTATGGTGAGCTGCTCCACTCTAGTGTATTGATCAGCCCACGTTAACCTTTGTAGCCTACGTTCACCTCTCACATCAATGGCACGTGGTGCTCCGCAGTTTCAACATCAGTTATTCCCAATGGTGCCATTCATCCACACACAATACACTTTCACCGCAGCAGCACGCAAACAGTTCACAAACTACCACGATATGTGAGCAGACAGCCTATAGCGCACCCTATATACCTACCAAGCCACCCCACAACACATCACTTCCTTCATGGGTTACATGCTGCCGACATCAAAAGTAGGAGGTGGTCATAATAATGTGACTCAATTGTGTTCCCCCATTGTCAGTTCAATAAGTCTAATTTTATAATGGGGGGATGGGTGGGGTGGTAAAGCCTGTCTTAATCCAAAGGGTGCTGAAGTAAAAAGGTGCAAAAGGGTTAAAAGTTAATACTTTTATATAGTTTTCGGCTCCCCGTGCCCAAAACTATATAAAAGAAATATACCCAGTGCAGCACCTGACGGCTGTTTCGGCGGTCCGGCATTTGACAGGTGACGTCAACCGGCCAGAAGGTGTGGTGATGTGTCCCATAAACCTATCGTGTGAGCTTCAAATGTAGAAGCTCTGAGGCAGGTTTATGGGATTTCACTGATAACGTCTCTGCCAGCCTCTCATTAGCTGCAGTGGTCATGTGAGTAAACAACCACTGCCATCAATGTACACAGAGGACTGGAGCGGCAGCCAACTATGGCGGTGGAGGTGAGTAAAGTTCTTCACACACCACTTAATGAATTTGCTGCATCTCTGGCTATCCCGTGCCCAGGAGATCCATTCTATGCCAGCAACAAGCTGGCATACATTTGCGCTATAATTTATGTCATTTTCTGGTGTATATTATTGAGATTTTTGGCAGACCATGGTTGACCATGACCTTTCTGTTAAGCCACACTCATTTTCTTCCAGAAAGTGGTCAAAACTGTGGAAAAGGGCAAAATTTATTTGCAGAAAAATATGTAAATTTTTATGCCAGAATTCCGGCCCACGGTTCTATAAACTCCCAATAAAATGTATTGTTGTACATTTCAAACCCATTGACTTTTTTTGACTTTTTTGCAGAATCTGTATGAAAATCCCAAGCCATAAAACCCACATGATTTGTTGTAGATTTGTGTCGGGACATTTGCTGTGGAAATCCGTGGCTTTACCATTAGACTGATACTAGCATCATGCTGAGGTTTACACTTCATTTTTGCCTTCTGTCCAATGTATACATTAGGAGGATTTCCCAATATTTACCTCTAGTGAAAGGTTCCAAGATATGCTACTGTATAGCCACGTATGCATGGCTCGAAAGGATGGCAAAGTCGCGGCAAGGTCAGCTGGAGCAAATCCCTTCTGGATTTCGGATCTCTGTCTGGTGGGACCACAGCTCCTGTGCAGCCCTGGTAAGTATGGCACCATGTTTTGCCTGTGTCCTTTCTTTGTCAGGGAGCGGGTTAGGTCAGGTTTCGTGTGGGGACCATGGGAATGGAGGTGTGGGTTTAGAGAGAGATGATTTGCATGAATTAGTATTGAGTGTAAGGGAATTACTTGTGTGTTGCAAACACGGGACGGGAGTATCAGGAAGCCCAATTCCAGTATCTGCGTGGTTGGCACCTTGCGGCATTTCAGAACAATGGCTTGAGTTGGGTCCTTCTTTGTTGAGGGAGGTGAGGCAATCTGGTATGGCAGAAGTGGTCAAGATGGAAAAAGAAAGGGATAGTATTCATTTGGATGATAAAGCAGAAAGGGAAGTCTATGTTTGCTTTAAGGGTCCCTTAGGTGCGCACCAAAAAAAGGGAGGTAAAAAAGAAACTTTGGCGGGATGGGTACATAGAGATTTTCTCCCTCCTCTCCAAACTCAATGTGGACAAAGGGAAGAGGGACAAGAGTAAAAAGGAGTAGGAAGAGAGGCAGAAATGGTGTTTGATCCCACAACATTCATGAACTGGCTGCAGGAGTTTGCCATCTTGGCTAGCGTCGTAGTTGAAAAGTCACCGGGAACATTGCTCTATGCTCTTTTTGCTATATGGCTGCCATAGGAGAGGCTCATCATACATTCCCTTCTCCACAAAGAATCTTAGATCAGCCCATCAATATCCAGCAGTTGTGACGGATAAATTGGCAAAAAAGGTGAGCCTTGACCGTATGGCTGGGCATTTCAGCATTCCCGGACCTGGTGGTTTCTCCCCTGGGTGTGGTAACCAAGAAGGAGCCAAACACATTTTGGCGCATTCATGACTTGTCCCACCCCAGGGTTTTGTCAGTTAATGATAGAATAGACCCAAAGCTGTGCTCCGTGAGGCTGTTGTTTGATGCGGTAGTATGGAAAAGGGGCTTTACGAAGACAGTCATTGAGGAGGCTTTCAGACTTCTCCCGGTACACCTAGAGAGTATTCGGCTACTTGGGTGTTATTGGGATGGATGCTATTTCATTGAATGGTGTTTGCCAATGGGTTGCTCCATTTCCAGCACTTATTTTGTGGCATTAAGCCCGTTTTTGGAGTGGAAAGTATGCAATGTGGCAGGTGGCAGTTCCCTCACTCTCTACTTAGATGACTATTTATACATTGGCCCAGCTAGTTCGCTCATCTGTCTGACGCTTCAAAAAACCATGGAGTCTGTGGCACAGCGTTTTGGGGTTCCTCTCGCACCTGACTGTCAATGTGCCTCAGTTTTCTCAGGTATAATGCTGATATTGACAATATGGAATTTCAATTGCCGGCTGACAAACTAAGCTCCTTGTATCAAGAGGTTAGCCAGGCCAGATAATTTCCCTTAGGGACCAACAGTCATTGTTGGAAATACTTATGTTCAACTGCAGGATCATGCTTTTTGGAAGGGTTTTCTGTCGGAAATTGACGGGGGCAACAGCTGAAATGATGGCTCCCTATCATTATGTGCAGTTCACGAGGGAACCTAGAGCAGTTTTGGTGGTTTGGGAGGGATTTTTAGGCCAACGCAACAGTAGATTTCTGATGATGGCTGAGGTGGTTGCCAATTATGACGCCGTGAACAGTACTTGATTCTGAGCTTTTTGTGGTGGTCAATGGTGCATCGGAAGGTGGCTGGACTTATGTATGGAGGGTGGACTTGTTAGAAACTTGACTCTCATTGAGCTCTTTCCTATACTAGTAGCGGTGGTAATTTGGGGGCATTAGTGTTCGGCATTTAGATTTGGAGTGTGGGCATGGGAATTATTAGCTGAATGATGGGATGCATTTAAGTGCATTTGGTATTGATATTTGGGCGATTCAAGGAGGAATTGAACGGGCTTTGTTGTTGTGGGGCAAGCTTGAGGCTTGCTCGCTGTGGCGGGGGAAAGGGGTCCTTGGAGTTGGTTGTAAATTGGTAAACGGGGATTTCATCAGGTGTATGGTCCCCTTAATTCATGGAGCAGTCGTGCTTGGTCTGTCCCATTTGGGACTCGCACTGGGTCAAGTCCTAAAAAGTCAGTTTAATTAAGGCAGCCATCTTGGTGGTTGGTGGTGCCCCCGAGCCAAAATCGGGTGTCAACTGGAGGTAAATATCGGTTCTTGTTAATACGTTTTGAGGTGCCAGGCTTTTATACCTCCAAAGACCTTTTTCATCCTTTTATTTATTGCTATTAAAATATCAATTCTGGTTATTTGTTAATAAAATGACTGTTGTGGTCAATTTAATCTAAAACCAAGTATTCCAAATCTGTTAAAATAAAACATAGTTACTAGAGATGAGCGAACGTACTCATTTAGAGTAATTACTCGATCGAGCACCGCGATTTTCGAGTACTTCCGTACTCGGGTGAAAAGATTCGGGGGGCGCCGGGGGAGCCCTCTCTCTCTCCCTCTCCCCCCCACTCCCCGCTGCAACCCCCCACTCACCCACGGCGCCCCCCGAATCTTTTCGCCCGAGTACGGAAGTACTCGAAAATCGCGGCGCTTGGGCAAAAAAGGGGTGTGGCCAAGTAGGTTCACTCATCTCTAATAGTTACCCATCTTCTTCCCCCGCTACAGTCCTGCAGTCCTTCCGGTCTTTATTTTAGAACGGCTACTACCTGACTGCTGCAGCCAATCAGAGGTTGCAGTGGTCAGGTGCCGTTTTCCTGGCATCATAGCTCCCAGCATCTAAGGGCTCATTTCAGGAATATGGCATGGGGAGAGGATGGGTAAGTGCTACTGCTTATATTATTTTAACAGATTTGGATGCTTTAAAAAAAATAAAATCTCAATAACAGGCAGACAACCCCTTTAAGCGTTAATTTGGTATGCTTAGGGTCATTAGGCAACAAAAAATACCAGTATGAGGGGTTGTACTCTGCTGGACTAAATGGGCTCTGCCATGGTTGTCATAGCCGAACCTGGATCTAGCGGAAGATCTACTGTGGGTTATTCTAACTAGTGTAAAAAAAAAACCTTTTACCAAGAATTAATTCCAGAACTTACATTTAGGGAGGAGTAGACTTTGTCCTCTTCCTCCTCCTAATGGTTGTGTCTGTTTGTAAAGGTTACATTTTTTGTACCATTTGGGCTACGTGGATAATGCAAAGCATAATCAGCAACAATTCAGTTTTGTTGTGAATTTTGGCTTTGGCCTCACGTCCACAGGCAGGTTGGGTTCTGTGGGCGGGAGCCCCGCTGCAGGATCTCACCTTGCCCACGGCATGAGGACATTCCGGATGTGTGCAGGTCGTACAGCGTTTCGTCTGTGCATGTGGGCTGGCCCGCCGGCCAGCATGCGACACGCACATGCGCAGTGGAGATTTTTTTTTTAAATCTCCTGCTCTCCCGCGGGACCTGCAGCCCACCCATAATGAGAGTTCCGGGTGTGCCGCAGATCGGACGGCTTCCATTGGTTTCAATGGAAGCTGTCCTTGCGTAACCCTCGTCAAAACACAGTATGCTGCAATTTTGTTTTCTGGACCGCAAGGTCAGGAAAACAAACGTGCATGCTTTAATTAAGCTGCAGGCGCCCATGTATAGTCTATGGGTGGCTTGAACTGCGGATCATCCACGTGGGTACACCATGCTGATCCCGGAATTCAAACCTGAGCCCTTTCTCAGTGAAACGAGCAAATCCACAACAAATCCGAGTCCAATCCAAAAACACAGCTCAATTTCCCCACAGAAGATTTGCATAGTATGCGGATAGGATCTATCTATCTATCTATCTATCTATCTATCTATCTATCTATCTATCTCATATCTATCTATCTCATATCTATCTATCTATCCATCTCATATCTATCTATCTATCTCTCATATCTATCTATCTATCTATCTCATATCTATCTATCTATCGATCTATCTATCTCATATCTATCTATCTATCTCATATCTATCTATCTATCTATCTCATATCTATCTATCTATCTATCTGTCTCTCATATCTCCTATCTATCTATCTATCTCCTATCTATCTATCTATCTATCTATCTATCTATCTATCTATCTATCTATCTATCTCATATCTATTTATCTATCTATCTATCTATCTATCTATCTATCTATCTCATATCTATTTATCTATCTATCTCCTATCTATCTCATATCTATCTATCTATCTCCTATCTATCTATATATCTATCTATCTCCTATCTATCTATCTATCTATCTATCTATCTATCTCATATCTATTTATCTATCTATCTCCTATCTATCTCATATCTATCTATCTATCTATCTCCTATCTATCTATCTATCTCATATCTATCTATCTATCTATCTATCTCATATCTATCTATCTATCTATCTATCTATCTCATATCTATCTATCTATCTATCTCATATCTATCTATCTATCTATCTATCTATCTATCTGTCTCTCATATCTCCTATCTATCTATCTATCTCCTATCTCTCTATCTATCTATCTATCTCATATCTATTTATCTATCTATCTATCTCCTATCTATCTATCTATCTATCTATCTATCTCCTATCTCATATCTATCTATCTATCTCCTATCTATCTATCTATCTATCTATCTATCTATCTATCTATCTATCTATCTATCTATCTATCTCATATCTATCTATCTCATATCTATCTATCTATCTATCTCATATCTATCTATCTATCTATCTCATATCTATCTATCTATCTATCTATCTATCTATCTCATATCTATCTATCTATCTATCTATCTATCTATCTATCTATCTATCTATCTATCTATCTATCTCATATCTATCTATCTATCTATCTATCTATCTATCTATCTCCTATCTATCTATCTATCTATCTATCTATCTATCTATCTATCTATCTATCTATCTCATATCTATCTATCTATCTCATATCTATCTATCTCATATCTATCTATCTATCTATCTATCTCATATCTATCTATCCCATATCTATCTATCTATCTATCTATCTATCTATCTATCTATCTATCTATCTATCTATCTATCATTGAATTGTAATAATATAGGACTTTACAAGTAAAAAGGGGACATTTTTGTAAGGATGGTGCAAACGCAATGTAGGCATGTATATAGGAAAGGGTTCTTTACAGTTAGTGCAGTGAAGCTATGGAACGCCCTATCCCACAAGGTAGTACGGGCAGACACTTTGTTCGCATTTAAAAAAAGGTCTAGATGCTTATCTGATTACTAATGTGAATGAGGATTATAATTAATCTAGCAAATAATGATGCATAATGCATCCAAAAATGGTTAAACTTGATGGACCTGGGTCTTTTTTTAACCTACGTAACTTTGTAAATACATTATAGAGCACAACTAATTTAATAAAGCTTCAGACCTGGCTCTCACCCAGCAGTTAAGTTCACGACTAAATTGCTCAGGTGGCCTTAAGTCTGTTATTGTGTAATATCTAGAGCTGGATCCTCAGGCGAGGAAGATAATAATTAAAATGCGTGATCCAAGTTTGACTGTAGCAGACACTAACTTTCCCTGCAGCAAGTTTAAAGAGTTTATTGTTTTTGACTGACTGCGCCCTCTAGTGATCACTTCATAGAACCTGGCATGTTTCAGTGATGTCACTCCAGAGAAAGGCAGCTGCTAAAAGCGCTTTTTCTTAAGATCCCTGAGACGTGCAGTTAGTGCAGCAGCATGTCATCCCACCTCCAGCTCAGCCTTCCTGACCCTCTGCACCGAGACTCCGCATCAGTGGCTTGCAGAGGTCAATCTGCTCCAGGTGCAACCCTACAAAAGACCTAGAAGACTCCTCAGAAGAAGAAGTTAGACATGTCTTTCTACTCTCTTTTGGTCACTTCACAATGCTGTTAGCTTCTCTTGTATCACTATAAGGTTGGCATTGCCTGCTTCGAACTACCCATCATCCAGCTATGGAAGACCTATTGGAGATGCCTGGTGGGAACTCGTCACTTCATGAGAATTTTACATGGGACAACACCAGTTTTTTGCCTAATAACCGCACTAATGGGACTGAACCTATAGACTTTACCAGGGCTATGCTCCTTGGATTCACTCTTGGAGCCTTCATTTGTGTTGCCATAGTGGGCAACATTATGGTCATCATCTCAGTGGTCACCAACCGGCAGCTGAGGATCCCAACCAACTACCTGATTGTCAACTTGGCCATTGCTGACTTGTTGCTGAGCACCACAGTGCTACCCTTCTCTGCTACTCTTGAAATTGCTGACCAATGGGTCTTTGGGAGGATATTTTGTGACATTTGGGCGGCCATGGATGTTCTATGTTGTACTGCATCCATTTTCAGTCTTTGCGCCATTTCTATAGACAGGTACATTGGAGTACGTTATTCTTTGCGGTACCCCACTATAGTGACCAGGAAGAGGGTCCTACTAGCTCTTCTGGGTGTCTGGATCTTGTCAACAGTGATCTCCATTGGACCGTTACTGGGGTGGAAACAGCAGACTGTTACAGATGAGGCTGTGTGTGATATCACCACAGAACCTTTTTATGCCATATTTTCCTCCTTGACTTCCTTCTATATCCCCTTGATTGTCATCCTGGTAATGTATTGCAGAGTCTATGTGGTGGCCAAAAGGATCACTAAGAACCTTGAAGCAGGTGTCATGAAAGAAAGAATGGACTCCAAAGAACTGACTCTGAGAATTCACTGCAGGAACATGAATGACGGATCTCCAAACAGCAAAAGCAAGAACCAACAGCCTCGCAGCTCCTTATCTCTGAAATTACTCAAATTCTCCAGGGAGAAGAAGGCAGCCAAGACTTTAGGAATTGTGGTGGGCTTATTCATCTTATGCTGGCTACCATTCTTCACAGCTTTGCCATTAGGTAAGTTCCTTTGCTCATTTTCACCCAGTAATTAGTAGTAAGTGAGGACATTTGATTTTGGAAATTGCCTTAGAAATATCTTCTTTCTAATATGTTAGTTTTTCCGTCATATCCCTGAGGATTTGAGATAATATAACTTAGAGTGTCCTGGATTCATTATGGGGTCAAGTAGCTCCTTTGGCCATATGACCTGATAGGTAACTTATCGTATTAATCATTGGTCTTAAATTTAGAAGCATCTCTAAGAAACTATAGTCTTTCCAAGAAATGAAGACCTTTTGTCTACAACATCCCTCAAGGACATTGGGACAACCAATCAAAAGATATTGGGGTACTCTTCCAAGATAATAGAAGACTCTTTTGAATGCAAATACAACTAAATATGCAGCCTTTGAGGAATGGAATATTCCACAAGATGCTGTCAAAATCCTCACTAAAATCCACATCTGAATGTGGATTTTGACCCGGAATTGCCAATAGTATTAAACCATTTTCAAATCCACATCAAGATCGGCATGTTAGATCTGTGAATTTCAGTGCCGATTTTCCGCAAAGTGGAATATTCTGCGGCGTCTTGTGGAATACGAAAGCACCCTAAGATAATTCACTCTTCAATAAAAGTAGGAAAATCACTTTTAGCTGCTCAGGGTTCTATTGAAGTTTATGTTTCCATGTGGATTTTCTGTGGCAGAAAAATCCGTTAAAATCCCCATTAAGGCTCGGTTCACACACAGCAGATTCCCGACGTAAATGTCGCGGTTTGGCCGCAGTGAAAAACCGTGACATTCCCACCGGGAGAACCGCCGCGGCAGCTTTGAAGCGGCCCAGCCGCTCGCTCTTCTACTGCGGCTGGCGCTTCTATAGAGGAGAGCGCGGCCGCAGCGGAAATAAAAAAAAAATAGACATGCTGCGGTCGGCAAAGCCGCGCCGCAGCGGCGGTTTCTGCCAGATTAACCGCAGCGGATTGGCCGTCCCATGTGGACGAGATTTCTGAGAAATCTCGTTCACTTGGCTGGCTAATCCCAAGATTAGCGGCCGCATGCGTATTTGCCGCAGCGAAATTCCGCACGGAATTTCCGCGGCAAATCCGCCGCGTGTGAACCCAGCCTTAAATCAGTGTCACAATGCACACCATGTGGTGCAGATCCGCAGCAAATTTCATCCTTTACCTTGAATCAAAAAGTAAAATCTGCTGTGAATTTGAACCCAAATTTGCCCCAAACACGCGGCTTGTGATTCTAGTTGTGATGTGAATTTGCTATGGTTTTGTCTGCTGCAGAAAATCCCCAGCACATCGGATGTGTGGGAACATACCCAAAGGGATTTTCCGGTCTGATGTAAATAAATCCTAATCTCTGTTCGCATCTACACTCAGGTTTCTATTTTCTTGTTCTGTCATGGATGCAGGAAAAAAACGTAATCCCTACAGGGAACGGAACCAAACAGCGCCGGACGGACCCCATTGACTATAATGGGTTTTGTCCAGCTTTTGTCTTGCCCTCCGGCGTCTTCCGGGGTTAAATAATACAGCATGCACCTTTTGTGCCGGATCTGTGCTGGAGGCTCCAAATGGAGTCGCTGACACAAATGTGAACAGAATCTGAATCACTCTATAAATGAAACTTCTACAACTTTCTAATATACTTTGGTTTTCGATTGCTTTGCATTTGCCAGACACCTGTTTGCCGTCCGTAAATGAGAACATTCATGTTTGCATTCACAGGCTGCTACCCTGTACAGATCCAGCTGAGAAACGTTATAGCTATGTGCAGCTCTACAGCTTGTGAATGCAAACAATATTGTTTCCATTCACTGGCAGCAAACAGGTAAAACAGTGAGGAATTGAAACACTTGATATATTAGAAAGCTGTAGAACTTTCATTATGTACGCTGCATTTACATATGAGCAGAAAACATTCTTCAGGGCTTAAACAGTCTCAAGCATATTCACGAGAGAAAACAAAATGTCACACGAGATGCAGGGGGATAAAATGCCCCCCCCCACCACTAAATATCACCTGTTTGACGCAGGAGGAAGTGTAGAGCCATTGACAAATCGCCAGGCCCAGATAGAATACACCCAAGAGTTCTAAGGGAACTAAGTGACGTGATAGATAGACCGCTATTTCTTATATTTAAAGACTCTATTGAGACCGGGGTTGTACCACTGGATTGGTGCATTGCATATGTGGTTCCAATATACAAAAAGGGGTCCAAAAGTGAGCCTGGTAACTACAGGCCGGTAAGTCTCACTTCAATAATTGGAAAAATATTGGAGGGGTTTCTGAGAGACGCCATCCTGGAATACCTCAAGGAAAACAACGGTATAACTACTCATCAGCACAGGTTAATGAAGGGTCGATCATGTCAGACCAACTTGATCAACTTCTACGATGAAGTAAGCTCTAGGCTGGACCTGGGAGAGTCTATTGATCTCATATATCTGGACTTCTCTAAAGCATTTGACACCGTGCCGCATAATAGGTTGATATATAAAATGAGAGCTTGGATTGGGTGGAAACGTGTGTATATGGGTAAAGAATTGGCTCAATGATAGAAAGCAGAGGGTGGTAATAAATGGTTCATACTCTAATTGGGCCACCGCTGCTAGCGGGGTGCCACAGGGTTCAGTATTCTGTTCAATATATTTAGCATTTACCTAATTGAGGGACTGCACAGTAAAATATCAATATTTGCAGACGATACAAAATTATACAAGATAATTAATACAAAGTAGAACAATGTACTGCAAAACGACCTGCAAAGGGACGAGCCAGCAGGTACTCGAAAAAGGGACGAGCCAGCAGGTACTCGAAAAAGGACGAGCCAGCAGGTACTCGAAAAAGGGACGAGCCAGCAGGTACTCGAAAAAGGGACGAGCCAGCAGGTACTCGAAAAAGGTGATGCTCTCTCGAGTAAATCGCCTTAGCGAGTATGCTCGCTCCTCTCTAATTAAGAGGCTTAATAGATTGATTGTGCTTATAGCTATACATGTTTAACCTGTTGGTCTAAGTAAATATGCCCCAGTGTTTGCCGCTTGCTTAATATTGTCCAATTGACCTCCAGCTGGTGTATTCTGTATAAAAGTGTCAAAAAGTGCAAGGAAAGTTCCTCAAAGACAAAGCATTCTTCCTAAATAACGCTGGCTCTAAAGTTATTCTCTATCAACTAGAAAAGGGATAACTTTATGATTGAAGGGGTTCAACTGCTAGGACCCCCACTGATGCTGAGAACAAGGGGCGATGGTCCCCACATGGATGGAGCAGAGGACGTGCATGTGTGCTGCAGCTCCACTCATTTCAGTGACAGTTGCTTGTCTACTGCAATTTCTGGCACTGTCATTGAAATGAATGGAGCATCCTCCGCTCTATTCATGCGGAGACCATTCTTGGGATCGATGGGGGTCCCAGCGGTTATAAAGCTATTCCCATCCTGTGAACTATAGATTTTTATACAGCCTTTTTAACCCCTTAATGTTGCGACCCTTTTTTATTTCTCAGGGCTTGTTTTTTGCAGGGCGGGTATTTACTACGTCATGTACCATATAATGTACTGAAAAACGTTAAAAAAATTTTAGTGGAGTGAAATGGAAAAAAAACAACAAATTCTGCCATCTTTGAGGGCGTACACGGTGCAGCGAAAATGACAAAATAACTTTATTTTTATGGGTCAATATGATTACTTTGATACCAAATTTATATCGTTTTTTTTTGTTTTTTTTGCTGTACTAGGTTTAAAAAATAAAATCTCTTTGGAAGAAAATAAAATTATTCTCAGCCGCCATTTTTGACAGCCATAACTTTTTCATTTTTTCGTCAACATCATGGCTTGAGGGCTCATTTTTTTGTGGGATGCTCTGTAGTTTTCTATTGATACCATTTTGGAGTACATATTACTTTTTGATCGCTTTTTATTGAATTTCGTGGAAACGGAATGACCAAAAAAGTGCGATTCTGAAGTTGTGTATTTTGTCTCTGATGACATTCACTGCACGGGGTAAATAATACATTACTTTGATAGTTCGGACTTTTATAGAACCAGTGATACCGAATATGTTTTGTGGAGGTTTATTTAGATGTTTTTATTATAAATATGGGAAAGGATGTGGGGGTTAAACTTTTGTTGCCTTTTATTTTTTTAATAATTAATAAAACTTTTTAAAACTGTTTTTATTTATCCCCACAAGGGACAAGAACTTGTGATGGCTTGATCGCTCCTCCATAGTATTACATCATACCGCAATCTGACGGGTAATCTACTACAGGCATGACTTGGTAGGCAGTCTGCAGTGGCTGCCCTGGAGGCTTTCAGAAGGCTCCCGGCTGCCATGGCAACCAAACGGCACCCAGTGATCTCATCTGATTGAGGCATGTAAGTACTGCTGTCAGAAATGACAGCAGCATTTAAAGGGTTAACAACAGTAACGATCAGCTGATCAGCTCTTGCTGCCGAAAGGTGTCAGCTGTTAAAAAGAGCCGTCTCCCTAATCCCCTTCATACAAACCCCGAACCTCCATAACGTAATTATATGCCATGGAGTGTTAAGGGTTTATTCAGACGACCGTATATCGGCTGGGTATTCATGCCGGCCGATATACGGTGTCTCTCTCTGCAGGGGAGGAGGCTGGAAGAGCCAGGAGCAGTGCACTGAGCTCCCACCCCCTCTCCGCCCCTCTGCACTATTTGCGGATGACCGATTTTTAGCTGCGTGACAATGTCCTGTTGTAAAAAAATGGCGCATACACAATCAAATTTATACACCGCCGGAAAAGATAGCTCTTGCTCTATTTTTTGACCGATATACTCTGGGGGCTCCCATAGACTCCTATGGGAGCTGCAAAAAATGGGAGGGGGAGGCAGTTTAGCAGCGTCCAACGCAGGGAAAAGCTCACAGGTGCCTCTATATAGACATTAGAAGTCATTGCGAGGATATTAGCCCACCGAGGGAATCCTGGGCTGTTGCGTATTTTTTCGTTAAGACCAGCCGTGTGAATGGACAAGAAAACGCTAATAAAGCTCGGGACTTGATCGTGTCTTTTCTTCATTCACATGATTTTACGGCGCTTGCGGGCGACCATAAAAATGCATACGCTCGTGTGAAAGAAGCCTAATCCTGTCTGTGATGTCAGTGAGATGACTGCTGTAAAGATTTCTCTACAGACCAGGAAGTGACAGACCAGTATTAGGCTCTGTGGTCGGTGGGAAAAGTGCAGGATTTTAGAATTTTTTGAAAAATATAGATTGTGGCCAAAACATTTTTTAAAAATCACCAAAATTTATTAAAAACTTCTATTTAACACAAAACGTGATTCATATAATAGGTCATTGTCTGATGACACATTCCCTTTAAGGAACTGCAGGGTCTCCTGTTCATTCAGTATATTGAACGCAGGGGCGTAACTATAGGGGATGCGGTTGCACCCGGGCCCAGGAGCCTTAGGGGGCCCATAAGGCCTCTCTTCTCCATATAGGGAGCCCAGTACTATGAATAAAGCATTATAGTTGGGGGCCCTGTTACAGATCTTGCATTGGGGCCCAAGGAGCTTCACGTTACACCTCTGAACACATTCTACTAGGACGCCTCTTCAAGGATATTATTGTATCTATAAGGGTGGACACCCACTGTCGTTTTTTTCTCCACTGCGCTGCGAGAGTAAAGGAAAAGTCTCGCAGCGCAGTGCGAGAAAAAAAACGGCATCACGCCGGGATATCGCCAGAAATGGAGAATGCCGTGGACTTCTGCCAGAGCTGTGACAGCTGTGGCAGGAGTTTCCTTCATCCCTGCGGGGACTACAGGGATGAAGGAATCCTCTGCCACAGCTGTCACAGCTGTGGCAGAAGTCCGCGGCATGCTATCCCATTGCTACAATAGTGCTATTCATGAATGAATAGCTAAGAACTATCTGGAATTGGCTGAGCGCTCAGCCAATAGCTAAGCACTAGCTGCTATTGGCTGAGCCCTCAGCCAATCAGCACAGCCCTTTCAGGAGGCGGGGATTTTTAAATCCCCGCCTGCTGAATGTTCTTGACAGCAGTGTCGGGGAGCCAGCTGAGGATGCGTCTGAGTGGCGGAGAGGTGAGTAAATTAAAAAAAAAAATTTTTACGACTTATTGATGATTTTCAGGGAAGGGCTTATATTTCAAGCCCTTCCCCGATAATCATACTGCGGGGCTTACAAGAAAGCACTGCTTTCAAGGGGATCGGCAGCAGTGCCAATTCCATTGAAAGCAATGGGATATCATTCTGCACTTCTGCCACATCTGTGGCAGAGGATTCTTTCATCCCCGCGGTCCCCGGGGCGGTGAAGGAAACTCCTGCCACGGCTGTCACAGCTGTGGCAGAAGTCCGTGGTATTCTCCCTATGTTTTCAACGGGGCTAGTGCTGCTGCCGCTGGACCCATTGCAAACACTAGCGATATGCCGCTTCTATTTCGGCGTCTTTCTTGCGCTGCGAGGCAAGAGTTTTCCCGTGCTCTTGCAGCGCAAGAAAGAAAATATCGCCAGTGGGTGTCCATGTTCCTTTCGTCTGTACAATTATATCATTTTGTAACCTTTTCCTTGTATCCATGTTCTTCTAAGTGGCTTCTGTAGGCAAATGATTTACGGAGCTGAATGCCCCACGTTCTTTATTAACCCCGGACATACAGACACTAGATGTTCTCTCATATTTACCAAATAAAGGTATTAGCTCGGACTTCATGCATTATTCATGCTTACGTAGGACATCATTCCCGAGGCAGAGTTCCGGGATGGGACATCATGTGACACAAGGCTTACGCAGCACATAGCAATGTCTATATGGTGATAAATGGGTTACTCGGATTTTCCCTGAGGTCACTTGTTACAAAAAAAGATCCTAAAAATGGGAAGTCACTTATAATATCTCAGCATGTATATCAATCACCCATCTCCAGGCCGACCTCCGGCTGCTGGAACTGCAACTAGAGTGTCTTGGGAGCGCAGCACAGGTGGGAGACAGAAAAGTGCGAATCTTGTGTAGTTCTACTTTAACCCCTGTGGGTATTATTTATGCTGGGGGCAGTAGTTTTTCAGCAGATGGAAAGCAACAGATTGAAGACCATTGCTATAGAGAATTAGGAAAAGTTATATAAATCACGGAAGTTATATCAGTGGGTGATATGAGCATACCAACACCCTCGGCTGATTCAGTGCATGCACAGAGGTGTAGGGATCATCCTAAGCAGCAGCGTAAGGAAATCCAGCACTGCAGTCATTCCGATAAAAATGGAACTGTATGCAAATGGATGCAGAAAAACATATGCAAGAAACCAGTGCGTTTCAAGCAACTAGTGTTCTTAACCCTTAATGACCCGGCCTTTTTTTTGCCATTTACGTTTTTTCCTCCCTCCTTTTAAAAAATCGTAACTCCTTTATTTATCCATCGACGTCGCTGTATGAGGGCTTGTTTTTTGCGGAACGAGTTGTATTTTTCAGTGGTGCTATTTAATGTACCATATAATGTACTGAAAAACTTTAAAAAAAATTCTAAGTGGAGTAAAATGAAAAAAAAAAAACACATTCCGCCATCATTCCGTGCGTCTTGTTTCTATGGCGCACAACCTGCAACAAAAATGACATGATAACTTTATTCTATGGTCAGTACGATTGCTACGATACCAAACTTGCTTAGTTTTTTTTTTGCTGTACTACTTTTATTTTTTTTTAAAGACATTAAATTTTTTCAATTATTTTTTGCCGCCATCTACTGTGAGCAATAACTTTTTTATTTTTCCACCTGCGTAGTTATGCGAGGGCTCGTTTTTTGCAGGATGTCCTGTAGTTTACGTTAGTACCATTTTGGAATGCATTTGACATTTTGATCGCTTCTTGTTGCATTTTTTCTGGGAGACAAGGCGACCGAAAAAGTGTATTTCTGGCGTTCTATTTTTTTTTTCAGATGACGTTCACCGTGCGGGGTAAATAAAGTGCTACTTTGATAGAGCGGACTTTTACGGATGCGGCAATATCAAATTTTGTTTTATCACATAGATAATTTTATTATAGATATGGCAAAAGGGGGGGTGATTTAAACTTTTTTATTACTTTTTTTTCACAATTCATAAAACTTTATTGATCTAACTTTTACTTTTTTCTTTAGTCCTCCTAGGGGCCCACAACTAGCAATGCTCTGATCGATCCTGCAGTATGATGTAATATCACAGCATTACATCATACTGCGTTCTGACAGGCAGTCTATCAAGCCATCCCATGGGGACGACTTGAAAGGCAGTCTGCCAAGACAGCCCTGTGGCCTTTCAGAAGGCAATTTAACGTGGGGTGCCGTACAGGACCCCTGAACATTATTCGGGGATTTAAATGCCGCTATCAGTATCGACAGAGGTATTTAAAGGGTTAATAGCCGCGCTCAGTTGCGCGGCTGATTGCAGCTATTGCCCGCGGGTATCAGCTGTAAAAAACAGCTGACGTCCATGCTGTATAAAGAGTGGTCATCCCACACATGATCTCTCTTCATACATACCCTGACACTGCAGGACGTAAATGTACGTTCTGGAGCGGGAAGGGGTTAATCAGAAAATCATTAGGTCTGTTGGTCAAGAGGGGAGTCCTATTCCCAATCATTGTTTTACAGACTTGCTAAAAAGTTGTACATTGATTTGAAGGAATGCTGCCATCCAATAGGTGGCGCTGCAGAGGTATTGTTCTATCTTCCTTAGGCCTCATATCCACGGGCACGCGATCTCACGATGAATTTTCGGGAAGGGCTTAAAAATATTATCTCTTCCCTGAAATTCATCCAGAAATGTGTAAAAACAAAAAATATATATATACTCACCTGGTCCTGGCAGACGGAGTTCAGCCGCGGCCGCCCGGCAGTTCTCCTGATTTTAAATCCCCGGCTGCTGAATACTACTCAGAGCAGTTCAGGAGAACTGCCGGCCGGCCGCGGCTGAACTCCGTCTGCCGGGACCAGGTGAGTATATATATTTTTTTTGTTTTTACACATTTCTGGATGAATTTCAGGGAAGGGCTTATATTTTTAAGCCCTTCCCGAAAATTTATCGTGCGATCGCCGGCAGCCCATTGCTTTCAATGGAGCCGGCTGTATTGCCGGCTCCATTGAATTCAATGGGCAAACATCGTTCTTCTCTGTCACAGCTGTTACAGCTGTGACAGAGGAGAATGATTTGTCTTCTACATGTTCTCAATGGGGTCGGCGCTGCTGCCGCCGGCCCCATTGAGCGCATATAGAGAAGAGAACAGGAATCGCAGATCGCAGATAGGTGCGATCTGCGATTTCTGTTCTATAATTTATCGGACGAGCGCATAAAAAGCGCTCATGTGTCCGATACCATTGCAAAGCAATGGTTTTATAAAATCACCGGACGCATGCGCAAATCGCGCGAAAAAACGCCCGTCTGACCGAGGCCTAAGACATAGATTACATATATGCGATCCTTCTCCCCCATATGTTATATATATGTAATCTACGTCTTGACTGTTTTATTTTCAGCATTCATTGAGTCCGTCCTCTTTGTTGGTTCCTCCTTTTCGCTGGTTATGTTCTTGTCTTCTATATGTGTGCACACGATTGTTTTCAGATGTGAGCTTGAAATGCGTCAGGATCTCCCATGTGTTTTTATGCATCCACTTGAATAAAGCCCAGTTTTTATTGGAAGGCGCGCTGTGCTGGATTTCCTTCTGTACTCCGATGGTTGGGGTTGACAGAACGCTGGCCACCAACCAGTCTTCGGTAATGACTGTCCTGTGACCCTTCCTGCAGTACAGCAAGAGTCATCTGATGCAAGGCTAAGACATTTCAGGCGTGTTTTGATTGTAAAGCCAAGAAACCAGGCTTGATTGAATAGCAGGATACAGATTTGCTCCATCCTCAGTAAAGTCCTTGTCCTTGGCGTGCCGGCCACCGTAATCTTACGATGCAGCGTCTGCAACACAGAAGCAGGCCCTGGCTGGCATCATGATGTCAGCCTGGCACATGTGACCGTGGCGTTGGCGCATGAGCTTTGTCGTTTTGTGCTGACCGCCGATGAGTCAATATCCATCTACTGATGTAGGATTAGATTAGTCGACGGGGAGATGGTCCCCTCAACTGTCCAATCAGTCATTAATGTAGTATATATATTCCAGCCCCTCCTCTCAGGGGGCACCGGTTATTCCTCTGCATAGTGGAGTCTTGGTCCACTCCATGTCCTCCTGGTGTCAACTCACTGTCAGATAAGTCTTTATACTTATTACTTGACATTTTTACATCTGTTTCCTAGTACTGTTTTGGCTATTGGATATTATCATCTGTCATTTTTCTCCCCCCTTTACCATCTAGGGACAGCCTAGATAGCCCCCAGGTTCCGGAAGTGGGGATGCCGATTTCCCTTCCCCTCATTTGTAGTTACGTTATTAAAGGTTTTATCCTGTATTTATATCCTTTTGGATAATTATTACATCTCATCCAGACAAGATGTTTTGGCTTCCGGCTCAGACGTAACAGTCATAACCGAGAGAAGATAAATCTTTGGATGTTTTGGCACAGGGTAGTGACCAGCCCTTTATACCAGTCCTGGTAGTCTTATGCTCCCATCAGCCGGCACCTGATAGCACTAAGTTTAGAGATATTTAAAATAACTTTTCTGGGCCACCGTATAATTCTTTAACCCCTTGCAATCCAATTTTGGATTCAGGGTTTCCTAGGGTTTTTTTCTCTTTCTGCCATTATACAATGGCACCATCTGCTGGCAAGAGCCAGTACTGCGGTGTTGGACATGCTGGAGAGTCCCCAGACAACAGAGCGGCCAGAACACCCTGCCGGATTGTCTTCCATCGGAGCTGTACAGCCTTCAATCAGAATGTCTTCAGACGTCAGACAGTGGATTGGAAAGGGTTCATTCTTCTTAGATTTGGGGGCTCTGGTGGTTTATTGCAAATGAAGATAAATCACATCTAATCCTTTGGTCAACCTTCAATGTCTATGGAGAGTATTAAATATCTGCCTCCTGAATGGTCCCTCGGCCATCTGCTATTTCTCCTGATTGCCCCATAAACATGCAGACTTGGCTTGGCAGAACTCTGAGGAATGGGACGCTAAAGGCGACCAAACCCCTCAGTTAGCCGTCAACTGAACATTTGTTAATAAGGAAGATGGAATTCCGCAGCAGAACCCGGCGAGCGGTAGGACATGCGCAGTACAGATTTTTTTTTTTAATTCCTGCTTTTCTTGCGTCATCACGCAGAATCCACGACCTTTCTGCAATTACATGGCGGAAGGGCCACGGATCGAACGGCTTCCATTGACTTTAATGGAAGCTGTCTGCACAAAATCCATGGAAAAAGGGAGCATGTTGCGATCTTTCCTACGCTTGCGGAAACTGCAGTTGGTTTCGGCAACTGTGCAGGAAGAGTCGACTTCCCATAGCATGCTATGGGCGCTATTTGCTGCGGATCCGTGCAAATTTGATACAAATTTGAAAAGGTCCAAGTTCTTCAGTTAACCCTTTTCAATCCAATTTGTATCCTGGTTTTCCTAGGGGGCTTACTCTTTTTCTGCCGTTATACAACAGCGCTATCTGCTGGCTAAAGCCAGTACTGCATGAGGTGACACATTGAATAGGCTCCGACAGCAGAGAGGCTGGCAATATACAGTAAGGGAACCCCGACGGACGTCTTCAAACATCGGAGCTGTACAGCCTTAAAGGGGTTGTCCCGCGAAACAAAGTGGGGGTAAGCACTTCTGTATGGCCATATTAATGCACTTTGTAATGTACATTGTGCATTAATTATGAGCCATACAGAAGTTATTCACTTACCTGTTCCGTTGCTAGCGTCCCCGTCTCCATGGTGCCGTCTAATTTTCAGCGTCTAATCGCCCGATTAGACGCGCTTGCGCAGTCCGGTCTTCTCCCTTCTGAATGGGGCCGCTCGTGCCAGAGAGCTGCTCCTCGTAGCTCCGCCCCGTCACGTGTGCCGATTCCAGCCAATCAGGAGGCTGGAATCGGCAATGGACCGCACAGAAGACCTGCGGTCCACCGAGGGTGAAGATCCCGGCGGCCATCTTCGCAAGGTAAGTAAGAAGTCACCGGAGCGCGGGGATTCGGGTAAGTACTATCCGTTTTTTTTTTTTTAAACCCCTGCATCGGGTTTGTCTTGCGCCGAACGGGGGGGCTATTGAAAAAAAAAAAACCCCGTTTCGGCGCGGGACAACCCCTTTAAATCATAATGTCTTTAGACGTCAGACATTGGATTGGAAAGGGTTAATCTGCAGACATGCAGATCTTGGAGCGTCTTTCTGCTGTGGAATATTCTATTGCATGTAGCAGGAATATTCTGTTACGTGTGAAAGCAGCGCCAATCCATGAGATCAGTTCTCATTTTACTTGCCATCACACAAGCCAATTCAGAGAGTATAAGGGCAGAATGATCATTCATTTAATCATTTGTCTCCTATACTGTTTTATTGCTGTTGGTAGCAAATCCCCATTTACATGGAGAGATGTGCTGCCAAAATGATGATTTGTGACGTTGCACGAGAGCTTGTTCATATGTTAGGTGATTGACGCACAATAACACGAATGAACGTTCATTCATGATCATCTGCCCGTGTAAACGGCCGTTAGTTCTACTTGGCTGAATCGCTAACGTCGCAGTCAGACACTACCCATTTATACAATAAGGAATGACACCTTCACCCGTCCTTCCTCCTTAATCTCCATCTTCAAACTAAATCTTTTTCTTATCCATTGACTCTTGCGCAGTTCTTTCATTTTATGCAATTATCACAGTTAATGACAGCGAAGAACACGTCCAGCCAACACCAATTTTGTAAAAGGAACTGCCCACCGAGCAGCCAAAAAAATTCAATTTCAGTCACTGCTCATTAAATGGGTTGTCTAGGACTTTTATATTGATGACTGATCCTAAGGACAGGTGATCAATAGTTGATTGGCAGGGGTCCGCCATTCCGGATCCCTGCTGATCCCCAGGTCTGCTGTCAATGTGGAAGCAGATAACACTGTCAACATTGTAGCAGCCTGGTATGATATTACAGACACAGCTCTCATTGAATTCATCCCTGCTGATTGGTGCAGAGCAGTTGACCCCTGCCGATCAACGATTGATGACCCATCTTGAAAATAGGTAATCAATAGTAAAAGTCCTGGACTTTAGCTCTTTAAATGCTAGAATTTTAAATTAGTAGGTTTTGCTGCTATTGGCAGAGTGTATATATACAATGAGGCCAGGGGTGTATATAGAGGAAGCTGGAATGGTGTATACTTCTTGGCACTGACACCACCCTGCATCTTTAACATGCTCAGGGGCAGCATATTTGGTATTTCAGCCGCACTTCAGTAGCGGGGAGCGATTCCAGCGACCTGATTGGTTGTCGGGTACACCCCCCCCCCCCCCCCTTTGGAGATGTGCACGAGTGGCCGGCCCGTTAAATAAGCAGCAGGGCCGTAGGAGGGTCGGCAACTAGCCCCAACCCTAAACCCTAACCCTAAACCCAAACCCTAAACCTAACCCTAACCCCCCCCCCCCCCCCCCCCCCCGTGGGTCTCGTGAAGTAGCACTCGTGCACCTCTCCAAGGGGGGGGAGTGTACCCAACAACCAATGAGGTCGCTGGAATTGCTCACCGCTACTAAAGTGCGGCTGAAATACAATATATGCTCATGGGCGCATGTAATCAACTTGCATTGTGGGAACGAAGACATAAGTCATCAAGCGACCATTGCGTTGATTGTGGCCCTTGTCTACGCATTCACTAACTTTTAAAAGTTCCAGTAAAGTAATAGCTTGTGTAAGATTAGGGGATGCTGTGGACCAGGGGCGTAACTAAAGGCTCCGGGTCCCTATTGCAAAAGGTGAGCTGGGGCCCCCCCTCTATCTGTATCTGTACCCGTACCCATACCTAAACCATGCTGGGCTCGTGGGCCCGGGTGCAACCGCATCCCCTGCACCCTCTATAGTTACACCCCTGCTGTGGACCCATCACATTACCTGCCACCTCTGTCACTACTATTGTAGTTGTTTCTGCATGCCCCCATCCCACAGATCAAGCAAACGTAGCAAGATTTGGCCTAGAGCTATCTGGCGATATGCAGCCATGCAACATTAAATCTAAATGTTGTTCTACAACTCTGCACCTAATAATAGTGAATTTTGTTGCATTGCAAGTGACTGTAATCAGTCGGCAGAAGCCCAACCCTGCTGGATTCTTGTGCAAACACCTTTACTATCATTAGGTATGACTGGGCGCACAACATTTGCAGCTACACGTGGCCCTGTAACCCCAGCTTTGGGAAGACGTATTACAAGTATGTCTTCATTTTTTGAGATATGTTTCATAAAATGACCAATCCCTTTACTTCTCATCAAGTCCGAGTTCCTTTCCCCATTCTTTCTGTTTGTACGCATGAGATCATCTGGAATAAACAGAATAAATTAGCTTTTTGCCAGATACAGTAAAAGTGTTAAAAAAGTGTTGAAGACATGAAATTCCACTTAGGAACTTTCTCTGGGGCTCAAAAGTAGTTTGCTTTGTTGAAGAACATACAGCACATTGCTTCTGGTGGTTACATTGAAATGGGTGGAGCGGCAGTGCACATGCATGACCACCACTCTATTCATTTACCCTTTCCAATCCAATTTGTATCCTGGTTTTCCTAGGGGGCTTACTATTTTTCTGCCGTTATGCAACAGCGCTATCTGCTGGCTAAAGCCAGTACTGCATGAGGTGACACGGATAGGCTCCGACACCAGAGAGGCTGGCAATACACAGTAAGAGAACCCCAAAGAACATCTTCCAACATCGGAGCTGTACAGCCTTAAATCATAATGTCTTAAGATGCCAGACAGTGGATTGGAAAGGGTTAAGGGACCTTTGGGACCTCCTTTCTCATGATCAATGGGGGTCTCAGCAGTTGGATAGTTATCACCGATCCTGTGGATAGGGATAGACTTCATGAAATGGTACAGCCCCTTTAATAGAGTGATGAGAGGCTTCCCTTCATAATGCCATAGAGTTAAAGGGATATTCTGGAGACTGGGCAAAAGTTTCAAAATTTTCTTAACGTTCCCACTTATTGCCATTAATCCAAAAGTGTAAATCATCAAACCGTCGTCAGTACCCTTTTTTTTGCCAGCCTTTGCCACCACTGCTTTCCAGACAGCTTGAGATTTGCACATTATTATTTAAAATGACCTTTGGGGAGAGTAAAAACTACATCTCCCACAATGCCCCATTGCCAGTTACTGAGGCGTGTGCACTCACCACTGTACAAACTATGTCATCATTACAGAATGTGAAGGCACTGAGCATGTCTGACCAGTAACACAGCGGAGCATACAGGATGTAACCAGGACTAAGAGGGAGGGGGGTTAAGGAATATCGCTGCAGTTTTGTAAAAGACGTTACAACAACATTATATTGCATGATGATATGTTATTGCCCTACGAATCATAGAACTTCCACTCTGAATCCCCAAAATATCCATTTAAATAATACAATACAGGCTTCCTGCAGTCCCCATTAGGGGAGCTTATATATGGATTTATATCAGCCCCCCATGAACTCCTGTATGCAGTGAGCTCCCCCTAGTGGAGGCTGTTGGTGATCTTGTGATGACATTTTTATCATTTAGTTTGTCTTAAGGGAAGGAGGTGCATTCATAATGTCGGGGAATGGGGGTGATATGGAGTTGTAGACAGGAGCGTGCACTGAGAGGGGATGCCCTAGTTTTCTTTAGCTGCACAAATATGCTCTTATACCATATGCTATTATTAAACAGCTTTTTGATTTTTTTTTTGATAGGGGTCAAATAACTCGGTTGGGGTCTCTCTACAGTAGAAGTTCAAAACCATTTTTGGTCTGAGGGCCACATTGTCATAGTGAACCTCTGCTAAGGACTGTAATAAAACTTAAAGGCATATTCACATCTGAGACATATGAAAAGTAGATGCCAAAAAGGTCTAATTAGTGCAGGTTTACTTCCACCTACTGGTAGAAAGCGGCTACCCTTCTCCTCCCTGCCAGCAGTCCAGGGAAGACGAAACCATGCATGCATGTGGCTTTCTCCATCGTAGATGATAAGTATTGGGGTAACATTCGAACATTTCACAACGCCCGTGAACTACAATGGGGGGAGCTGCATATCATATATTCACTTGCCAGAATCCATGCTGGATTTTTCTGTGAGGATTCTGCCCCTAAATCAATGGCTATGCCACATATTTCTGCCACGGTTTAAGTAGATTCACACGCAAATTTAGTCCTTCTCAATGGGCAAATCCGTGGGCGTAACTCCCTACAAAGTTTCCAAAAGAATTCAGCACAAGGAGTGACTTGTCACATCTTTTTTGTACATGTGCGGATTTCTCTACATTGTGGATTCCCACAATGCAGTAGAGGATTCGATGTGGATTCCAAACAGATTTCTCATCAAATCCAAATTCCACCGTGTGAATATGCGCTAACTTATATACTCCTCTCTGGGATGCCAATGAGAGTCAAGGGAACCCATTCTCCTGAGGACCCAGAGATGGCTACACAATGCACCATTAGTACTTGCCAGTTCCTGCTCCTGAGCTGTGCGCCACTTCTTCTCTCTACGTGCAAGCATTTCTGTGTCCAGGTGGTTTGGGGACCCTTAGAATGGCACTGGGGGTACATGTAGCCGCTGTGCTGCAAATTCTGCACTGTTGCTCTACAGCAATGATACGTCCACCTAGTAGTTCTCAAGATCCTGAGAGCATTACTGCCGGCCTATGGCCAGACTTTGGATTAACCCTTTCCAATCCACTGTCTGACCTCTGAAGACATTATGATTTAAGGCTGTACAGCTCCGATGTTGGAAGACGCCCGTCAGGGTTCTCTTACTGTATATTTCCAGCCTCTCTGCTGTCAGAGCCTATCCAACGTGTCACCTCATGCAGTACTGGCTTTAGCCAGCATATAGCGCCGTTGTATAACGGCATGAAAAGAGTAAGCCCCCTAGGAAAACCAGGATACAAATTGGATTGGAAAGGGTTAATAGGTTACTGACGATGTGTTTTGTATTGCAAATAATCCCATGCGGCTTAGAACTATATAATTAAAAAATTGCATCAATTAAGAGCAAACTGTCCAAATCTCAGCTCCGTAAATAAACAGACCCTGAGAGAGACAGAGATAAAGCCAGGCCACGGCTTTATTATAATAAGTCAGAAAGTGACAGGAAACTTCTTTGTGATTCATTACTTGGGCAAAAATAGATGGAAATGTTTGCCATCCTAGTGTACCAATACTTGCAGTGGGAACCAATGTGCCAACCTACATAACTGCAGGAAATGAGTGTTAACTCTTCCATAACTGGATAACAGGACCTGTCAGCAGAATGCAGGATACTGCTTACAGCAATTCTGACACTGATGATCCTGCAGAGCTACAGAGAGAAAATGGAAAGTCACTTTAAAGACTAACAACTAGAGATGAGCGAGTATACTCGCTAAGGCACATTACTCAAGCGAGTAGTGCCTTAGCCGAGTATCTCCCCGCTCGTCTCTAAAGATTCGGGGGCCGGTGCGGGTAACAGGTGAGTTGCGGTGGGGAGCGGGAAGGGGGGGAGAGAGATCTCCCCTCCGTTCCTCCCCGCTCTCCCCCGCCGCTCCCCGCCTCCCGCCGGCCCCCGAATCTTTAGAGACGAGCGGGGAAATACTCGGCTAAGGCACTACTCGCTCGAGTAATGTGCCTTAGTGAGTATACTCGCTCATCTCTACTAACAACATCTTTGGGGGGCAATTTTTTACTCTATTTAAATGCATGTATTTTGGGCTGACAATCATTTTTGCTTACAGTTCATTAAACCTTTTGCACCGTCTGTCTTCTGCAGCTTCTACCTATCACTGTATATAGAAACTGCAGACTGAGTCTCAACAGGAGATCAGCCAGTCAGGCTGGACTTACTGCTTGGTTTCCCTCTTTCTTTTTCTCTCCTGCGTGTTCTTATCAGATTGTTTATAGCCCTAAGAAAGTTTATGATTCTTGCGGTCATAAATCAGCAGATGCAGGAGCCGAGAAATAAGGTTCGTTTATATGTAACGAGCGAACACTGATTTTTATGGCTGCATAAAATGAATGACGAACAATAAGTGAATGAATTATCGTTTGTTGTTCACTCGTTGGCCATGTTTACACTGAACTATTATCATTCAAATTCGCACAAGCCAACACCTTTTTTTGAACAATCTAAGTCTTCAGCCCAGCCTCGTGGACAGATCTCCCACTGAGACTCAGCCTGCAGTTTTTATATACAGTGATAAGTAGAAGATGCAGAAGACAAATAGTGCAAAATTTCTAATTAAAAGCTACTGCAGAAAGGATTGTCAGCCCCAAATATATACATTTAAGTGAACAAAATCTGCCCCCAAAGATGTCCACAGCCTTTAATCAATATGAGTAAGAGTGACGGCGCTCCGAGATGGAGTGAGGGCAACAATTGATAACAAAACAAGAATAGAATACACTCACGTGGTGTCCCAGGGAGACCCATAATTGTAAGCCATCCCCTAGTGCGTTTCATCACGATAAAGAAGGCTCTGCTGGACATCAGGAACGCATTTCAATTTATAGAATTGGTATTACTATAGAGATGAGTGAGCATTGTCCTTAGCGAGTACCTGCCCGCTCGGAAGAAAAGATCCGGGTGCCGGCGGGGGGCGGGGAGCGGCGGGGGAGAGCGGGGGGAACGGAGGGGAGAACTCTCTCTCCTTCCGCTCCCTCCTGCTCACTCCCGCAACTCACCGCTCACACGCGCCGGCACCCGAATCTTTTCTTCCGAGCGGGCAGGTACTCGCTAAGGACAATGCTCGCTCGAGTAATTGCCCTTAGCGAGTATGCTCGCTCATCTCTATATTACTATTCCAGTTTTAAGAAATTTGGATAGTACAACCATTTACTGCAGTCTGTCTTATTGTGACTATGTGATATTTTGTTACAGGCACACCTGGTTGGGAAAGGGTGTTGGTATTTGTGGAATAAGAAGCAACCCACTTTTTTCAGTTTTTTGGGGATGACAGCTCCAGGATGTCGGCTACCTCTGGGAGCTAGCAGCATGGAGCTGTCACGTCCACAGCTTGCAGGGTTTTAATCCCCGCAGGGAGCAGGTTTTTACATTCCTGGGGATTAAGGCCCAGCAAGCCAGGACGTAAAAACACTATGGGGTGGTCACTAAGGGGTTAATATTTAATTTTCCCCGCACTGCCACCAATGTGGGTTTAATTTGAGTGCTTAATAGGCAATTTCAAGTCACAAAGCCATAGAAGCTTGGGAGTACAAATTTATAACAACTTTTGACACTTTCAACAGAGGGCTAAACTCTTGAAGAGGATTAATGCGTGACTGGAAAGTATGAGAAATCTATAGCAAAGATAACACTCTGGCCTGGTGATCCCCCAACAGTAATTCAGAGACCATAAAACTATCACTTCTTTATCAGTGGACTTTTTAAGTATGTTTTTATTTCTCTACTCATCCTGTTGTGGTATACCTTTAAGTGCAAATTAATCACTGCCATGTCTGTGCCTTGTCATATGTGTGTGTGTGTGTGTATATATATATATATATATATACACAGATATTGTAGTGAGGTTGATCACAGCACACACAATACCTTTAGCATAAAGGGAGGAATAACCTGGAATGTTGGTGCCAGCTCCAAACCGATCCTGGATCAGTATAATGTACAATCAAGTAATAGATGGAGAGCAGCATGCCAGGGAGTTTCTTCAAATAGTCAATACTCTATTGAGCCCATCCAGACAGCGTTTCGACCCAAACACAAAGGGACTTGACAAAGACCCATTGTGTTTGGGTCAAGACGTTGTCTGGATGGGCTAAATAAAGTATTGACTATTTGAAGAAACTCCCTGGCGTGCTGCTCTCCATCTATTACTTGATTTTATATATATATATATATATATATATATATATATATACATATATATGCATGCCTCTTCGGATCTATTTCATTTTGTCTGAGGAAGCTGAAAGCTCGCTATAACATCATGTATTTTTATTAGGCGTTAAAAGGTATCATATCTACAAGATTACTTGGTTTTGATGAATAGAAACTATCACATTTTAATTGGAGAATCTCTTGAAATAGAAGACAGGTAGAAGAGTAGAGGAGGGGGTTGAAGCTGCAGGGTCTCACTACTGAAAATAAGCCATAGCTAGGCTACATGTTAAAAAACCAAAACAATACTCACCTACCACCAGCGTTCCGGTCCTCGCACTGGTCTCCGTCACTGCTGCAGGCTGCCGCGTCCTCCTTTAAGCCGACAGAGCAGTTCTTCCTGGAAGCGGGGCTTGAATACCCCGCCTTCAGGAAGCTAATGCTCTGATTGGTTAATCCAGCGCCACGTCAGCAAATGAAAACTGGCACTGGATTAACCAATCACAGCCACTTAATGATGTTAATCGAGCGCCGGCCCTTTTTTGGCTGACACTGCGCTCGATTAACCAACCAGAGCATTAGCTTCCGGGAGGCGGGGTATTCAAGCCTCACTTCCAGGAAAAACTGCTGTGTCAGCTTAAAGGAGGACGCGGCAAGCCTGTAACAGCGATGGAGGCCAGCGATAAGTTAGTATTATTAGACACCCCCCAAAAATAAGATACTTTGCCTCTTTTGAGGCAAAAATTAATATAAGACAGTGTCTGATTTTTGGGAAAAGGCACTAAATATTTCAGTGAAAACGTGGGGGATTAGAAAAAAAATGCAATTGTGCCACAACAAAAGTTTTTTTTAATGTTTTCCTACTTCCAAAGATAAAGCTTTTTTTAAACAAAAATTGCTTTCTGTTACCATATTCTGAGCCCCATAAGATTTTGATCCTTTAGTTGATTGGTCTGTGTGGGGCTCATTTTTTGTGGGTGAGCTGTAGTTTTAATTAGTACCATTTTGAGCTGCATGCATCTTTTTGATCACTTTTATATATTCAATTTTATTTGAGCCAGGTAACAAAACAACTGCAATTCTGGTATTCTGTACTTTTATTTAAAATATTCACCACGCGAGATAAATAGTGCAATATTTAATAACTCAGACGTCTACAAGCACAGCGATATCTAATATGTGGGTATTTTTCATTGTCCAGATTTGGGGGGGGGGGGTTGGAAAAGTTTTTTTTAACTTTTTTTTTCTTTATTTTATTTTTTTTAATGTACTAAACTTTTTTTCTACATTTTACGTGATGTGTATAAAATGCTGGTTTAAGTAAATGCGCCCCAGTGACCTTAAATCCACCCAGCAGACCCTATAGGATCTGGCTAGTCACAGTGGGTGTTACGTGGGATGACGGGGGACCAGAACGCCGATTCTGTTTTATGGATAAAGCGATTAGTAAGTACATCTACTGCACTATCATGCTTTTTATGACAATTGTACACTGAGGAAATGATCAGATCCCTGGAGAGCCATTTTAACAGACCAGTTATCTGTTTATTTTGGAAAATTAAAATGATACATCCAAATATGGCAACTTTTAAACAAAGCGCAAGAATGTGATTATCTCATGTTCTCTGAATATAGAAAAAAGTCTGATGTGAATCAGTTATCGGCTGAATTTATTAAGTGCTTTTGCTTTTTTTTTCTCTAACTGCAATCAAGTATCTTAATTAGATGGATGTAATCGCTATAGTCATAATAGGCACCTTTTAACAGAACTGTAACACTGCCACCTTGAGGGACAAGCCATGAAGTACAACACTTGCATTTAAAAATGTTGACTTTTATGTCACAAAAGACTGAAGTATTACGAAGAAAATAAGACTAACTCTGAACTAAAACCCTTCAGCAAAAAATATCTACCTGATATTTATCCCATATCCTATGTCTATCTATCTATCTATCTATCTATCTCATATCTATCTATCCCATATCCTATGTCTATCTATCTATCTATCTCATATCTATTTATCTCATA